>NC_067473.1:173733171-173933171 GCF_947179515.1 Apodemus sylvaticus | reverse complement strand
AAGTACTGGTGCTATAGGCATGGATTCTGTTTAAGAACTAACTGACCCAATATGATCATACAGGACAGTCAAGTATTTATGGGCACTTAATGGTTTACAAACTAGTAAATTAAAAAGTATTCATTTCTTCTGTTGAGTTCCTGTGTGTGTGTGTGCGTGTGCACAGTGAGTGTGTGTGGAGGTCAGAGGAAGCCTCTTGTGACTCAGTCCTCTCCCACCGCTGTGGGCCCCAGGGCTGTAACTCTGGCAGGCTCACCCGGGAAAGGAATCGCTACAACTGCTGAGTCATTGCGTCTGCACCCAATGCTAAACTTTAAAACCATAATAACGGAATTATGATTTTTTTGAGGTTATTTTTACGTTCTTTAAAAATTAGATTTATTCTATTTTATGATGAGTGACTTATCTGCATGTGTGTATACCATGTGTATGCTTAGTGTGGAGGCCTTCAGAAGAGGATGCTGGATCCCTCTGGAGCTGGGGTCATGGCTAATTGTGAGTACCTTGTGGGTGTTGGGAATCAATTCTGGATTCTCTTCAAGAGCAGCCAGGACTCTTGCGTCCTGAGCCCCTCTCCAGCCCCTCTTTTAAAGTGACTTATTTGAATAAATTCACTAAGGTTGTTACTTAAATAGCAGTTGTAGGACTCAAGTTACAGAATTTAGGGAGTGCTGTGTTCTGTTTGTCCCCACAGCCAAACAGGTCTCCCCCTTTTCTAATATCTGCCCAGATTTGTGCACACACATGTCCACACATCTTTATTTCATGCAGCTCCAGTGGTAGGGTCTGTAGCTTACACCCAGCTTCTTAGCCTCAGACTTTAGCTACAATTTCTAGTGTGAGATGGATCCTGGGCAGGAAGAAGGTTTTCTGGAGGTTTCTAGAGAAACACAAACCCCTTGTTGGTCTGAAACAAACAAACAAACAAACAAAAAACAAACAGTAGGAAGCCATTTGAAGGTACTTCTTTGGATCATAGACAAGGTAACCAGAACTTAAGATGTTCCTGGTTCCCAGGGCCTAGTACAACCTATGCTGAATCCCGGCCAATCTATGTAGAAACTAGTAGTACAAGGGTCCATTGATTCACTGATGAATGACGCCTTGGACTCAAATAGCAAATGCAAAGACTGTTTTATTCTGCAGAAGTCCAGCATGCTGGGGTCTCCCATTAATAACAAAATTAATAATAAAGAATAGAGAGGCAACCAAGTGAGCTTGTAGACCTGATCTAAAGCACATTAGGGAATTCCAGAGTAGGTTACCTCTATGTTAATCCATTGGGTCCATCTCTACAGATATTCCATTACTGGGGTGTGGGGACTGGAAACTTGCTGGGGAGGTCTGGAGACTGTTGCTGAGGAAGTAGCTGAGGAAATATGGAAACTGCTGCTGACCCATTGCCTTGCCTCAGACCAGGTGACAGGGCAGCTTCTGAGGCCTGAACCTGCCTGGAATTGCCCAGTTCTTGGAAGCAGAGGTTTAGGCCTAGTCTCTGGAACTGCCTATTTGAAGCCTGTCATGGAGTCAGCCCAGCCTTTTCACTAGGATACTGTAGGAGTAGCGATGTGTGACTTTATTCTTAAAGACAGAGCTTCATCATGTAGCTCAGGCTAGCCTTTGTTCACAATCTCCCTGCCTCAGCTAACAGTGCTGTTCCTGGATTATAGGTGTACACCACCATATTCCACCATGGTGTATGACTTTAACATTTTTAGTTTTTACATTATTTCCAGTGTGGTGGGAGAGTATGAGCTCACATGTCTGTGCATATGTGGAGGCCAGAGGATATTCAGGGAGTTGAGTTTTTTTCTCTTTCAATGTATGGGTTCGGGGGATTGAACGCTGGTCACCAACCAGGCTTGGTAACACGAACCTTTAGCCATTAAGGCATCTGAAATGCTCCCGATGTGTCACTTTTGTGACTAAAAGATATTGCAGCTTCTTCCCTATTTTCCTGCTCTGTGGAAAGCCATGGAGACCCTTGACACACCAGGAGGTCCACATAGGCAGGCATCAAGTTGCCAGCCTCTAGTTCGTGAGCCTCATTTGGAGGAGGACCTTCTAGCTCCGTGACAGTCTTCAGTTGTCTGCAGCTTTGATTGACGTATGGTGGCAACCTTATGTGAAATGATCTCAGCAGAATCCCACAACCGAATTCTAGGAGGCTCCATATCCATAGCAACCAAGTTGACAGATAACTGTGGTTTTAAGGGACTAGCTTGGGTGTGGTATTTTTGTGAAGAAATAAATAACGATAGTAACAGAGGGACAGAACGGGAGCCTAGAGAGCTGAGAGAATGTGTCTTGTGACCATGGGAAAGGGGTTGGGATGAAACTCCATCTTGCAAGGTAAACACAGAGACCGATTCTTCATTTCTCTTCCATGAAATCAATCTCATTTTGGTGCTTTACAGGTCGAGGGTAATTGTAAAGTTTAATCTGGACTTGTGTGATTTTTATCTACTGGTTGGAGTAGGACATTTGACAATTCTGATGGTTTAAATAGACAACATACAAGAACATACAAGAACAACCACAAAGAATAATGAATAGAAAGGTGATCCCTTGTACTGAATTTATACTTTACACAGGTAGACCATTACATCACCTTGCCAGGGATGCTGTTGACTTTGCTGTTGACTAAGTCACAAATGGAGTGACTTAATACAATAGGATTTTGTACTCAAATTCAGGAAGCCAGAAGTCCAAAGTCAGGTCATTGATAAGTTTGGGTCCTAATGGACACACTGAAGAGTCTGTTCCTTGCTTGCCCTCTAGCTTCTAGTAGTAACCAGCGCCTTTGATATTCCCTAGCGTATGTGTGCACCCCGCTGTCTCTTTCCTTCTGTGTTTCCATACAGCCTTCTTGTAAGAGTGTCAGTCCCTTGGTCGAAGAAGCAATGACACCTGGTGTGATGTCATCTTAACTAATTGCATCTGCAGGCTCTTTTTCTACATAAGGTAACATTCCAGAGTCTGCGTGCACATGCATTTTGAGGGGGCACTTTCAACCTGGAACCGTCATGTTTTACTCGACAGATACTTTGGAAGGTAAAATCCCTCCGGTAATTAGGCAGTGATGAATAAGACGTATGCGACTCACGCCGCATATGGGTGTTGACAGTCTGCACCGTCACATGAATGGTACATGTTAGGCAGTGGTTGCACATGTAGTAAAAATAGCAGAGGAAGCAGCAAAGGTGATGATCTCATGTGAGAGGAGATGCACACAGTCTGTGGTGGAGGAGAGCGCTGTAGATGAGAGTTAAGCTAAAACATGAGTGTCAGCGGGTGATGCATACAGAGGCCAGAAGACTGCAAACAGGACTTTCCCTGCAGAAAGCTTTCCAGCAATAGTCCAGCATGCTGGACACTGACAGCCCCTCTCTGCCACCCCAGCTGATGTAAAACGAACCCCTTCTCTTCCCATCAATGACCCATAGGGCCATTCTGTATGGTCTGGATGACCTAGGACAGCCATACTTTGGATTCTGAATGAGTGGGGTTTCTTAAGTGTTTAGCTACCCACAGTAAAAGGATACATAGCAGGTAGAGGGGAGATAGATAGACAAACACTCTCAAATCTTAAAATACCCACTGGCAACGCACTTGGGAAGCTGAGACCAGGGCTTGAGGAGGTTTCTCTTCCCACAGCTGAGCTTTCTCCTTCTCCCGACCGCGGGCAGCTTCATATGTCGGGAGAAACGGTGCTAACACCTACTTGAAGAGGTTCACCTCAAGGAGACACCCCCTACTCATTGCCTGTTTTTCCGCTTCTCTTCCCTCTCTGTAACAGAGGTAGGGCGCTAGTCCTGTTCCTTCTCTTGTAGGACTCTTTGGGAGAATATGCTTGGGTCTGAAAAGCAGCAGGGGGCACAACCCCATCTCTGAGTAGCTTCTCAGTGAGTTTAACTGACAGGCAGAATTTTATTAACATAGCAAACAGAGGCACAGCCCCTTATCCCCGACCTGCGGACGTCCCCCACTATGCCTCTGTAGGGCTGAGCCTCGAGACCCATTTGAACCCAGGAGGCCCCCTTATGTCCCTGAGCAGAATCAACTAAATAAAACAAGTGGCTCAGGTCTGGTTTAGTTTTTTCTCCTCCCCCAGGGAGTTCTCACCAACGGCTCCCGGCTCCCTGTCTCTAGCTCAGGTCTATTTTCTGCCACAACGCAGACCCAGTGTTTAGCAGTTTGGTTGTCAATTTCTTTTCCATTGCATTTCAGGAGGCCCATTTTCTCTTGAAACCTGCTTGAGAGAGCGCGGCCCACAGTCAGGTTTCCTTTGAGGCAAAGGCAGAGACATATTTCCGTGGTTCACAGTCATCAGCAGAGGGGAGAAGTGATACAAAGTACATTTTCTTTTTAATTGACTTATAGTAATTGTGCATATTTACAGAAAGACGGCGTGTCGTGTCATTCCAATACACCGTGTGCAGCGATCAGAGCAAGGTAATTGACATATCTATCACCGCAGACATGCATCAGTTCTTTGTGTTGGGAACATTCAAGATCTGGCAGAGGCAATTTTTTAAAAACAGTATCTTTCCTTCAGTTAAAAGAGAAAGGAGATAGTCCATAATAGCATTTGAAAATATCACAACTGAAAAAAACTATTGTAAGAAGATTTGCGCTCACTCTCAGAAAAAAAGGCTGGAAGTTTTAACATTGGGTTCCTTGGTGGTGTTGGTAAAATACATAGTTTAAGTGATTTGATGGAAGATTAATTTTTGAGTTTTGGGGTATCTTGGAGACACCAGACAGTCCACAGCCCCTCTCCCCCTTCCTGGAAAGGTTATTATATTTATTTTATTTCTATTTAAAAATTATTATGATTCTATGAGACAGGGTTGCATGGATCCCAGGCTAGCCTCCAATTTACTATGCAGCAGAGGCTAGCCTGAAACTCCTAATCCTCCCAAGGGCAGAGATCATAGATATGTCCCATCACACTCTGTTCCTTCTCCTTATTTAAACGACCGTGTCTCTCCACCTGCCGTGGTGGTGTGAGTGTCTACACTGCCGAACTTGGGTCCTACCCCTCAGCATCTCCCCTTTGTTGTACCCACCAAGAACCCAGGGGTCCAGGTCTCAGCGAGACACAGGTCATCTAGTATCGGAACTAGGGTCCTGGCCCTACTCCCAAGTTCTGTCTTCGGAGTCTTTTTCCAAAGGTTATGTATGTCTTAATCACATAAAAAAGAAAAAAATTAAAGCCATTTTCGTTCGTTGTCTCCAGTCTAAAAATAGGGTGACAGAGGGATCGTGGGATAAGCAGCCAGAGCGAGGAAGAGTCGGTTGCCACAGTAACCAATGAGCCATTTCACTGCATTTGCCTTGACTGTGTGATTTCTGGGAGTTTTTTTTTTTTTTCCCTCCTTTCCTTCTCTCATGCGTGGGGTGGGGTAGGTGGTGGGGGCATTTTTAGATTATATAATATGGAGCCAGTTTTCTTACTTCCGGCACCAAACTGTCTTCATGGAATTGTTATTTGTGTTACCCCTCCCCCAACACAAACAGCCCAGGGCCAGGTGACTTGGCTGGGATCAAAGCATTATGACCACACCCATCTTGACTTACATAAGTATCTCTTTTTTTGAACACATCTCCATTTTTATTTTTTTTTTTTACACCTAATTTTTAAAGTTAGCAGGAGAAGTGGTGACTCTGAGATGTGCTCATCACTAGGCTGTTTTAATTCATCCCTTCCTCCACTGTTCCCCCGTGATGTCCCCCAAATCATCCTCTTTCCTGCTTTCCGGTCACCCACATTCCATTACTCTCTTTCCTGCCTTTCTTCACATCTCTTCCTTGCCTCTCATGTTCTCCTCTGTAGTTTCATGACACACATACATGCACACACAGGCATGCACACATGTGCACAAACACGTGTGTGTACACTCTTATATACACGCATGCACACATGCATACACATCCCCCGACACCTCCCTGCAGGTCCACACAGGCCCGTACACAGAACCAGCCAACTTATTATAAAATGGACTTGGTCTGGTTCTGAGGGTCTGTGTGTGTGTGTGTGTGTGTGTGTGTGTGTGAGACCTCAGGCTCCGCCCTCTCCCAGACTACAGCTACCAGACTCTGACATAAGCCCTTGTGGTAGTCTCAGGATCCCCTGCTGTGAAGGAAGAAGGCTCCTGTTTCAAGTCTGCACTAGCCACCACCTTGGGTGAAAATTGCTTAATACTTTTGTGCTTGTAGTATGGCAGGGATGGGGGGGTGGGGGGTGAGGGGCAGAGAGAGATAGATAGATAGAGAGAGAGAGAGAGAGAGAGAGAGAGAGAGAGAGAGAGAGAGAGAGAGGAAAGCAATCAGTGAGGCTTCTGGAATGTATTAGTCATTCAATAAATCTTAATTTGATCCCCACTTTTCCTTCTTGTTACTACCTTTTGTCTGTTTGGCTGCTGCAGGCTATCTTGAGGTAGACAGAAGATTTCAAATGCCACATATAGGTAGGGCGCCCTCTCGGCCCTCTTCGCTTACGCAGAGGGACGCACCCTCTTCTGCCTCTCTTCTGATTCCGTTTTCTATGTATAGTCTGCATCCCCCCAACCCCCCCCCCCCCATGGCAACCTGTGGCCTCAGGTGACACCTGTATGCTGGTCCTGGCCACTTTTCTTTGCTTTCTTTTTTTTTTTTTTTTTAAGTTTTTTTTTATTCAATATATTTTTTTTTATTTACATTTCAAGTGAGTTTCCCTTTCCTGGGTCCCCACTCCCCGAAAGTCCCATAAGCCCTCTTCCCTCCCCCTGTTCCCCCATCCACCCCTTCCCACTTCCCTGTTCTGGTTTTGTCTTATACTGCTGCACTGAGTCTTTCCAGAACCAGGGGCCACTCCTCCATTCTTCTTGGACATCATTTAATGTGTGGATTATGTCTTGGGTATTCCAAGTTTCTAGGCTAACATCCACTTATTAGTGAGTGCATACCATGATCTTTTGAAACTGGGTTACCTCACTTAGTATGATGTTCTCCAGCTCCATCCATTTGTCTAAGCATTTCATGAATTCATTGTTTCTAATGGCTGAATAGTACTCCATTGTGTAGATATACCACATTTTTTGTATCCATTCCTCCGTTGAGGGATACCTGGATTCTTTCCAGCTTCTGGCTATTATAAATAGGGCTGCTATGAACATAGTGGAGCATGAACAAGGAGTGTAATATCCTTATTACATGCACGCATATGAATGCACACACATGTGCACACATGAGCACACATGAATACACACATACACACATGCACACACATGTGCACACATCCACACACATGAATACACATATGTGCACACACAGGCACACAAACATGCTTGAGCACATGCACATATGCATGCATGCGTGCACAGATGCACAGGAGTGGGAGGCCAGGAGAACCAACCTCAGGGACTCCCTAGCTGCCAGGACTTATGTGCATTAGCTCTTTTCTGAGTGGCTTTGTCCTTGTTCACCAAGTGGCTTGCTTGGGTTTGTAATGAGGCCTCTAATTGACCTCTTAAGACCCAAGGACAGGAAACCGACCACTCAGTGGGTAAAAGCTCAGGTCAGATGGTGAACATTCTGTGGAGAAGAATGGAGTTGGACGAGTGACCTCTGAGATGAATAGTCACCACGATGACTCGACTCAAAGCAGGGTGAGTCAGTTTCTCAAAACCTCCCAGCATTCTCCCCGTAGGCTTCATTCATGGACCGTTTTCTAACAGTGTCAGCTGGCATTAATCTCGTGCTCTCCTAGGGACATCTGGGCTGTACGCGTGTGTGTCCCAGGAACGAACCATCAACATGTAAACACGCTACTCATAACATGAACCTGGAGATTCCTTTCTATAGTGTGGAGTACATGTGTCTTCATACTAGAGACCATAACGGTGCCTCACCCATTTCTCCCAAACCCTATCAAAGATGTGGACTGCCTGGGCAGACAAACAACAGAGGGTCACTGGGATGTCTATTCGTTATGCTTACTGGGATAAAATACCAGGACCAAAGCCAGCTTATGGAGGAAGGATTTTATTTTGGCTTGTGGTTCCAGAGGGGTAAGAGCCCATCATGTCAGGGAAGCCTGGTAGTAAGGAGCAGACATAGTGTCAGGGGAGGGAAGCTGAGAGCCCACGTCTCCAACTTCAAGAACGAGGCAGAGAGAGTAATCTGGAGACAGGGTGAGATGATACACTGTCAAAGCCCGCCTCCAATGACATACTTCCTCCAGCAAGGTTGCACTTCCTACACCTCCCTAAACAGTGCCACCGACTGGGCGCTGAGTGTTCACATACTCAAGCCTGTGGGAGATAGTTCCCATTCAAGCCACCACAAGTAGAATCAGATTTTTTTTTTTTTAATACTTTCTAGACACTCTGGCAGGACAGAGGCACAGGTTACCACCATAAGGCAAGGGTTGATTTTTTCTCTGAGGAAGGAGGCACGGTTTTAGCCCTCAGGGAGCACTGAATTCAGTGCAGCAAGACAGATGAGGTCTCAGGTACAAAAGTATAGCCAAAATTGAGACAGTACTGAGGATGAAAAATGACATTGTAGCGCCAGTCTCCCTGAGGATGTAAGGCAGTTAATGGTCGCTGGAGTGGGGGGAGGCTGTGCAGACACTGATAGTTGCCCTTTGTCCTGTGAACAACCCATCAGCCACCCTGTACGCAAAGCTAATTAAACTCAGTGGTTCACACATAGGCTACAACAGTAGGTAGAAGGCGGGTTGTGGAGACGTAGGTGGTCTGCAGCTGTGAGAGGGGAAAGGCGGCAGTAAAGGGGAGGGTGAATATGGTCAAAATATGTACATGTATGCACATATCACTGCTACATATATATATATGATTAGTATGAGCTAATAAAGGTCGAAAACGAATAGAACCACAAGTCTAAAAGTTAACTGTTTACAATATTGCATCTCAAACTGGATTTTGAGGCAGTGTTTCATGAGACTCTGTTATGGGCTGAAAGCTTGTATTGATGAAAATCCACAGGCCAAAATCTTAGCCCTGAGCCAGGTGTGACGATACAGGTCTACCATCCTAGCACTCAGGATGCCAAGGCAGGAAGTTTGCAAGTTCGAGGCCAGCCGGGGCTATACAAGAAGAATCTATTATGTGTGTGCCCATATGCACACATGCACTCACAAGCACACACACACACACACACACACACACACACACACAGCACCTACCTTGAACTCTGCTTCCCCTCAAAAGAAAAAGAACTTTTCTCTTCAAGACGAAGTATTAAAGACCCTTGGAAGATGGAATCCCTTGTACATCTGATGAGTGTCATAAGAGAGGCCCAAAGGGATCCTTCTTCCTCGCTGTCAGTGACCACACAGCAGGGAGAGCCATGAGTGAGAAAGAAAGCCCTAAGCAGACACCAAACCTGCGAGCATCTTTACCTTGAAATTCTCTATCTTCAATCGTGTTGTATATAAAGCCCCTTACCCACAGAACCTCATTAGCGCAGCCCACAAGGGCCAAGTGCTAATAGGTGTTATTGAGAATGAAGGAAGAGGAAAGAGAAGGGAGAGAAAGAGAAGATGGAGGGAGAAGGGAGAGGAAGCAAAAAGAGAGAGAGACTGTGTCAGAAATGACAAATTAAAACAAGCTTTAACATGTCTTTGGTCAGTATTTTAATTTCACTTTTAATGATCTCTATATGTATCCTAGTTTGGTTTCTGTGCCTGCAATAAAATTTGGACTAAAACCAATTTGGGGAGGGAAGGGTTTATTTGGCTCGTGGGTCAGTAATAGAAGAGGTAAGGGGTCTAGGCAGGGACTCGGAGGAAGAGTGAGCCCAGAGAGCCCAGAGGGACGCTGCCTATGGCCTTGCTCCTCATGGCTTGGCCATGTTGCTCTTTCATACAATCTAGGACAACCAGCCCAGGAGGCGTGGCACCGCCCAGAGTGGGCTGGATCCTCTCTTAGCAACCATTAGTTAAGAAAAAGACCCTCAGACCTGTGTGTATGCCAGTCTGAGGGAAGAAATTCTTCAATTGACATTTCCTCTGCCCAGGTGACTCTAGTTTGTGTTAAGTTGACAAAAACTAACTGCACATCATGTGTGTCTCTGAGCCTGGGCTTATGCACATGGAAGCATTTTCTTTGTAGGCCAGAAGAGGGCACCAGATCCCCTAGAGCTGGAGTTACAGGTGGCTGGACACCCGGGATAGGACTTGAACTCTTTAAGAGAAATATGTGGTTTTAACCATGGAGCTATCTCCAGCCAATGGGCACCTGACCAGACTCTTGAGATGGATTCACCATCTGTAGATTGTCCTGGTTGTCCTTTTTGTTGCTGTGGTAAAAATAAATTTAAGTATGTCTTAGTTAGGGTTTCCATTGCTCTGAAGAGACACTATGACCAGGGAAATTCTTATAAAGGCAAATATTTAACTGGGGCTGACTTACAGTTCAGAGGTTCCGTCCATTATTATTCTATCAGGAATCATGGCAGCATGCAGGCAGAAATGGTGCTGGAGAAAGAGTTGAGAGTTCTGCACCTTCATTTGAAGGCAACCAGGAGAGATTAGCATCTGCAGGCAGTTAAGATGAAGCGCTCTTCTGCAATGGGTGGAGCCTGACCAAAGGAGGAAACCTCTAAAGTCCACCTCCACAGTGACACACTTTCTCTAACAAGTCCACACCTTCTAACAGTACCACTCCTTATGGGCCAAGGATATCCAAACCACCACAAGCTAGAAAGGGTGTCCTCTGACCATAATTCTGGAGAGTTTGTCTCATCAGGGAAGACATGCCACCTGGCCTAGAAGTCATGGCAGCAGGAAGAGGAAGGTCACAGTGTATCCACAGCCAGGAGGCAGAGAGTGACAGGTGGTGATGTTCACCTCACTTTATTCTTAGTAATTTTAGGACACCGGCCTATTTACTGGTGCTCGGTTAAGGGGGCTCTTCTCACCTGAATTAAGCTAATCTAGATAATCCCTCACTGATATGTCCAGGGATTAGTCTCCTAGGAGATTCTAGAGCAGGTTCTCAACCTTTCTAATGCTGGGATCCTTTAATACAGTTCCGCATGTTGTGGTGACCCCAAACCATAAAATTATTCTGTTGTTACTTCAACACTGTAATTTTTTAAATCAGATTTGTGACATCTGGGAAAGGGTTATTTGACCCCCCAGAGGGGAGACCAACGGGTTGAAAACTTTTGTTCTAGAGCATGTCATGTTGACAATAGGAAGCACAACAGAGGGATGAATGAGACCCAGGTTTACAAAGTCGGTGTTCTATGGACAGTTGCTCTTTCTATGTCAGAGCTATTGTGAATGAACTACAGGAAATGTTTACACAGACTTCCTGTTTGAACCCCAGTTATTTCTCTGGAATAAGTGTCCAGGGCTTTTGGTTACTTGGGCCACACCATCCTCAAATGTTTAAGTTCTGGGGACTCTGTGTTGTCCTAGATACCGGTCCTTTGTTGGCAGTGGAGTTTAGCGTATCTTCTTCTAGGCTCTCAATCTCTCAAAGAGCAAAAGTTTTAATTCTGATGAATTCAAGTCTATCATTTTTTGTCCTATTAAGTATTGTCTTTTGATGTTAAGTATAAAAAGTATGTACCTGGTTTTAGAATCTTATATTTTTGCTTGGGAGCCTAGCCTTTAACAGCTGAGCCATCTTTCCAGTCCCGGTTTTAGAATCTTAATACCTTTTTCCCCCTTTTCTTCCTCAACTTTGTATGGTGCTGTGGTTTGCATTTAAGTCTGTTTTGTTCTGATTTTGAGACAGGGTCTTACTCTATAGCTCTCACTGACTTAGAGCTTGCTGTGTAGACCAGGCTGGACTTGAACTTAGAGACCAGTCTATGTTTTCCTCCCAAGTGATGGGATTACAGGTATACACCACCATACCTGGTCAATATTTAAGTCTGTTGTCTTTTTGTTTCTTCTTCCTTTGCCTGCCAGGTGAGGTTTAATTCATGGTTCACAGATATTATGCATTCCTTATGAATATGTAAATGTTCCACTACTGTTTGTTGGTGATGTCTCCTTCCTTCATCCAGTTTATCTTGCACAATGTTAGAAACTTGCTGGGTGGGGCCGACTGTTATGTTCTTTACCTTGTCCCTCTGGAAGGTGTGTCTATGTCTTGGTCAACACCACACCCTTCATATCACCATATATGTGTATGTATATGTGTATGTATCATTACACTGAACAGTGAGAGGACTTTTCCAATTTTAGTTTTCCTCTTCAGAATCACGAACAGTTCTAGTTTCTCTGCTTTTCTACAGTTACGGTTTATTAGAGAAATCTTACCTACAGGTACAAAATGTCCAGCTGAGATTTTGAGAGATATAGCATTAAACTTGAATGCTAATGGAGGGAAACAGAGAAATCATGTCATCACCACATTCAGTTTTTCAGTGAAGAACACACTGTGTCTTTCACTTTCTTAGTCTTTGATTTCATTCAAGTTTTCTAAGTTTTAGACAACAAGTCCTTATGTATCTTTCGTGAGCCTCGCACTGAAAAGTTTTAGCAATAGTAACTGATATTTTAATTTCAGTTTTGACATCCATGTCTTCATTGTTAGTTCTCGTAATTGAATTTTGTGTATTTATCTTGTAGCCTATTTTCTTCTCTGGACAGACTTATTAATTCTAGATGAAGCTTTTGTAAAGTTGCTTGGTATTTTTTATGACCATAATGACATCGTTGTATTTATTTGTTTTGGCCTTACGTGCACTGACTAGAGAGTCAAGCATTATGTCAAAGAGCGAAAGAATAGTCAGCCTTGGCTTGCTCTTGACCTTGTGCATAAATCATCGTGTTTCACCAGAAAACATCTTATTTGAGGCTGTTCTTGCATTTGGTCCCTTTCAAGTTGAAGATCACCACTATTTTTTTTAAAATCATGAATGAGTGTTGAATCTTGTGATTTTTTTCCTCATCCCTTTTATATCACATAGCTCTTCTTTAGTAGCTTAATTAATGGATTATGTTGGCTATTTTTTCAAATGTTGCATTTATCTTGCAGCTCTGGAATCAATGCCCTATGGTAACTACAATTACTGCTCTCATCGTTGTGGTCACATAACAAAAAGGAACAAACCAAGGGGAGGGAAGGGTTCAGGGGAAACAGTCCATCATGTCCAGCAAAGGATGGCGTGGCTCTGGGCTGTGGCCAAGGGAGCTTCTTGAATCCGGGCCAACATGGAAGCTGAGGAGAGTCAAGAAGCAGCCAGTCCTATGGTGATCCACTTTGTCCCGGTAGGCACCTGCTCCTAAAGGTTTCACAACCTTCTCAACCAGCGGCCCCCGCTGGAGACCACGTCTTCAAACACCTTCGGAGGACATTTTCCATACAACTTGAAGTGCATGACCGCATTTATTTCTGCTACACAGTGCTATGTGCTTCATCTGTCTATCTTTATTGGGGACATTGGTCTTTAATTTGCCTTTTCCCCCTCAAAATGTATTTTTTCTCTTTCTTTTGTTCTAATTTTTCTTTTAGCCTTTTTCTCCTTTGTGTGTGTGTGTGTGTGTACTTGGTTTTTCAAGGCAGGGTTTCTCTGTGTAGCCCCGACTGTTCTGGAACTCATTCTGTAGACCAGGCTGGCCAAGAATTCAGAGATTCACCTGTCTCCATCTCCCAAGGGCTGGGCTCAAAGGCGTGTGCCACTACTGCCCATCTTTTCATTTTGGTTTTGTTATTAGATAAATACCAGCTTTATAAAATGAACTGGGAAATAGTCTCTCTTGTACGTTGTGAAAGGGGCTGTATGGAATCAGCATCAAGTTTTTTTTTTTTAAAATGATTAGCAAAATTGTTTTTGTTTGGTTGTTTGAGACAGGGTCTCAGGTAGTTCATGCTGGCCCCAGACTTACTATGTAAGAGGATGACCTTGACCTCCAGATCCAATTGCCTCTTCCTCCCAAGTGCTAGAAATACATGGTGCTCACCACTAGTCCTTGCTTTAATTGGCAGAATTTCCCATAAACCTAACCAGATTTGGAGATTTCTTTTTGGGGTATGTGTGGGTTTTAAGTCACATGTTTAATTTTCTTAATGGTTTTTTTTTTTTTTTACCAACCCACATTATTCTTTTTATTTTGCAAGAGCTGTGGTACTTTTTGAGTTATTTTCTTTCTGAAGCAGTGGTACAATGCCCTTAACATAGGTGGGTCTCAAATCCATGGATTGTGTGTGTCAACCCTTTCGCAGGGTAGCTTAAGGCCATCGGAAAACACAGACATTTATATTACAGTTCATAACAGTAGCAAAATTACAGCTATGGAGTAGCAATGTAAACTATTTTATGGTTGGGGATCACCACACATGGGGAACTTAGGGTCACAGCATTAGGAAGGTTGACCATAACGGGGCTTCCCCGTACCCACCAGCAGTTAAAAAATGACACAGGAACTTACTAATATTTATTAAAGATTAGGCGTACAGCTGGGCAGATTCTCGGCTACCTCGTCTAAGTAGTCCCGACTAGTCTAATCGATGTCCTGCTACATGGCTAGTTCTTTAACTCTCTCTCAATCCCGGTACAACCGGTCCCTTACATGCTCTGCTGGAGAAGCCCCCAAGTTTCCTTCTTCTCCCAGAGATCCTCTCTCTACCCGGAAGTTCCACCTTGTCTAGCCATTGGCTGTCAGATTTTTATTTAGCCAATCAGCAAGTGAGTAAGGTGAATGTTTACAAACTAGAAAGCCTGGGGAAGGGCCAGTACAGAATTAACAATTGAATATACAGAGCCACATCTTCACACAGTGTACAAAAGATAACACCAGCAGTTGAGAGCCACTGCTTAAAGTATTGATCTGTGATTAATCTTGTCTTCGGCACCCGATTACTCTTTCCTTGGTGTATATTGACCTTCTTTTCTGATACTTCTTTATATCTTTTCCTTTTTCTCCCCTCTGATAGTCTATAGCTGATATTGATACATTTCATTTTTTTTTAAATTCCTCAAAGAATCAAGTGTGTTGTCATTGATTTTTTTTAAAATTGATTTTCTGTTTCACTGATTTCTCCTTTTACCTCCACCATTTCTGTTTTTCTTCTTGACTTGAATTAATCGCTCTTTATTTTCCAGGTTTATTTTAAAAGATTTGTTTATTTTGTGTATGGTTATTTTGTCTGCATCTAGGTGCGCGTGGCACCTGTGTGAAGTGCCTGTGGAGGCCAGCAGGGGGCGTCAGGGGTCCCTGGAACTTGTACCCGTGTTTCCTTTTGCAAGAGTACTGGTCACCTTAATTGCTGAGCTGTCTCTCCAGCACTGGTCCAGTGAGACTGGATTACTGATTTGGGACCTGCGGATTTACTAGCCTATGCCAGCTCTGCTATCAATGCCTGCCTCAGTGTTGTTTTCTCTGTGCCTCACAAAATTTAGAGTTTTCTTTTATTTCCATTCAGCTCAATATATCCTTCCTTTTAAACTTTTTTTTTTTTGATTGACATGGGATTTTATATTTACGAGGTACAGTGTGATGCTTTAAATCCGTAGATGTTGGATAATGATCAAATCAGGTGTGGAACATCCATCACTTGTAAGACTTTCTATGACTCCTCCTATTTCTTTAGGCGTTATGGGACTGTTTAGATGATCTATTTGGTCCTGATTTAATTTTGGTATTTGGTATCTGTCAAGGAAATTGTCCATTTCCTCTAGATTCTCCAGTATAAAGTATCTTGGGGTGACTCTTACCAAACATGTGAAAGATCTTTACAACAAGAACTTCAAGACTCTGAAGAAGGAAATGGAAGAAGACCTCAAAAAATGGGAAAACCTCCCATGCTCATGGATCGCCAGAATCAATATAGTTAAAATGGCCATTTTGCCAAAAGCAATATACAGATTCAATGCAATACCCATCAAAATCCCAACTCAATTCTTCACAGAGTTAGAAAAAGCAATTAACAAATTCATCTGGAATAACAAAAAACCCAAAATAGCTAAAACTATTCTCAGCAACAAAAGAAATTCTGGGGGAATCAGTATCCCTGACCTCAAGCAATACTACAGAGCAATAGTGTTAAAAACTGCATGGTATTGGTACAGTGACAGGCAGGCAGATCAATGGAACAGGATTGACGATCCAGAAATGAACCCACACACCTATGGCCACTTGATCCTCGACAAAGGGGCTGAAAACATCCAATGGAAAAAAGATAGCCTTTTCAACAAATGGTGCTGGTTCAACTGGAGGTCAGCATGCAGAAGAATGCGAATTGATCCATCTTTATCGCCTTGTACTAAGCTCAAATCCAAATGGATCAAGGACCTCCACATAAAGCCAGACACTCTGAAGCTAATAGAAAAGAAACTGGGGAAGACCCTTGAGGACATTGGTACAGGGAGAAAATTTCTGAACAGAACACCAATAGCGTATGCTCTAAGATCAAGAATTGACAAATGGGACCTCAGAAAATTACAAAGTTTCTGTACGGCAAAGGACACCATCAAAAGGACAAATCGGCAACCAACAAATTGGGAAAAGATCTTTACCAATCCTACATCAGATAGAGGGCTAATATCCAATATATATAAAGAACTTAAGAAGTTAGACTCCAGAAAACCAAACAACCCTATTAAAAAATGGGGTACAGAGTTAAACAGGGAATTCTGACCTGAAGAACTTCGGATGGTGGAGGAGCATCTTAAAAAATGCTCAACTTCATTAGTCATTAGGGAAATGCAAATCAAAACAACCCTGAGATTTCACCTTACACCAGTCAGAATGGCTAAGATTAAAAATTCAGGAGACAGCAGGTGTTGGAGAGGATGTGGAGAAAGAGGAACACTCCTCCACTGCTGGTGGGGTTGCAAATTGGTACAACCACTCTGGAAATCAGTCTGGCGGTTCCTCTGAAAACTGGGCACCTCACTTCCAGAAGATCCTGCTATACCACTCCTGGGCATATACCCAGAGGATTCCCCACCATGTAATAAGGATACATGCTCTACTATGTTCATAGCAGCCCTATTTATAATTGCCAGATGCTGGAAAGAACCCAGGTATCCCTCAGCAGAAGAGTGGATACAAAAAATGTGGTATATCTACACAATGGAGTACTATTCAGCCATTAGAAACAATGAATTCATGAAATTCTTAGGCAAATGGATGGAGCTAGAAAACATCATACTAAGTGAGGTAACCCAGACTCAAAAGGTGACTCATGGTATGCACTCACTAATAAGTGGATATTAACCTAGAAAACTAGAATACCCCAAACATAATCCATACATCAAATGAGGTACAAGAAGAAAGGAGGAGTGGCCCCTTGTTCTAGAAAGACTCAGTGAAGAAGTATAGGGCAAAACCAGAATGGGGAAGTGGGAAGGGGTGGGTGGGAGGACAGGGGGAGAGAAGGGGGCTTATGGGACTTTCGGGGAGTGGGGGCTAGAAAAGGGGAAATCATTTGAAATGTAAATAAAAAATATATCGAATTAAAAAAAAGAAAAAAAAAAGAAAAAAAAAAGAAAATATTTAGAGAGGCAGGTCCCAGTGCCTGAGAATGTGAACCTAGTTAACAAAATGGGGGAGCAAAATGGCCAGACCTGCTCTGGTGGTTGCCTCCTTACAGTATTTAGAATGCAACATGACCTCTAAACCAACGTACTATAAATGATGCAATCCCTGCTGGATTCTCGGGGTGCGCCCTCCAGCCTCCTAGGTCGGGTTGCGCTGGTCACTCTGGTCACAGGGACCAGCCTCTTGCCTTTTCCCACACTTAACTCAGCCTTTGAGCTTCCTCTTCCCCGAATTGTTCTGTTTTCTGTTCAGCACGGGGCTGGCTCCTTTCACAGGGGCCTCAGCTTAATTTACGCACCTCCTAAGCTGCGCGCTTCTGTGAACAGGCTGTCAAGCTCAGCTTTTCGGTCACTCAGGAAGATGAGCGCGGCTGTTTTGAAGGAATTTTATAGACGTGGTTAACATTTACGATATTTTACTTTAATTAAACATGTACAACACTTGACATTTCCCTCAATAATGCGAGGGGACCTTAACTAATCACTTGAACGCATTTAAGAACAAAACCGCAGTTATCTTGAGGGGCATAATATTCTGCCTCAAGATGACACAGTTGAGGGCCTGGAGAGGTGGCTCAGCAGTTAAGAACTTGCAGAGGATTCAAGTTCCGTTTCTAGCACCTACTTGGTGACTCGCAGCCATCCATAACTCTAGTTCCATGGGATCAGATGCTTCCTGACCGCTGTGGGCAGCAGGCATGCATGAGGTTTATGTTCACGCATGCAGGAGAAACACTCTTACTCATAAAATAAGTAAATCTGGGAGAAAAGAGAAAAAGAAAGAAGGAAAGAAAGAGAGAAAAAAGAAAGATAAGAGTTGGTTCTTGCCTAGAGTTCCGGACTGCTGCCTGCTCTGTGGACTTTGTATTGTCTTGTCCCTGTAGCCATGTCAGCCAGTTCCTTAAAATAAATATCATTACATGGACTATTAATAGAAACACATATAATCCATACACACACACTCACATGTTTGTGTTAGGCCTTCTGTTTCATGTATATTATAAAATGGTACATGCTCTCCTGGCTCAGATGAAGGCTCATTTACCTCCAGCCATAGCCTGGTTTCTGATGGTCTGCTAAAGGCCCCAGGGTTAAAGTCTCATTCCCCCAAGTGGTGTGATTAAAAAAAAATGGCACCTTCAGGAGACTGAGAGTCTTGTGGGAGGTCTGTAGGCCGTTGGGAGCTTGTTCTCCAAAGACTCTGGGACCCTGGTGCCTTTTGCTTTTGCTTCCTGACTATGCAGAGAGCAGCATGCCCTGTCACATGCTTCCTGACATTACCATCCAACATTCCTTCCAGGAAACCCAACAGGATGGGTGTGTCTGATCATGGATTGAAGCCTCCAAAAATAAAAAATAAAAAATAAAGTAAGTAAGCCTGAATAAACCTTTTTGTTCTATGGTTTAACCATCTCAGGTACTTTGTGATAGCGACGGAGACTTGAATAACAAACCCTCACTGTCAGCCCTTCCCGATGATATTCTCAACCACTTCTCATGGCCTCTGCCTCAGTTCTCACCTCCAGCGTCTGTCCAGCGTTTGTCTTCCCCTGATGATGAAGTGTTAACAGATAAACCCTTTCCTCTCTCCATTTGGTTTGGGTTGTTTTTTTTAGCACAGGGACACAAAACAAAGTAGATTAGCCTGTAATCCCAGTGCTGGGAGGCAGAGACGGGGAGCTCCCTGGAGCTCCCTGACCAGCTGGCTAGCTGAACCGGTGAGCGCTGGCTTCCGTGATATGGTGTACTGTAGATGGCTGAGGTAGGACAACCTGTACTGACCTGACTGGCAAGTTGTGGTTTCCTCTGAGTATGAAAGCCTGTCTTAGGGACTTTATGGCTGTCAAGAGATACCGTGACCACAGCAACTCTTATAAATGAAACAATTAACTGGGGGTGTCTCACAGTTCAGAGGTTTAGTCCATTGTTATCAGGGTGGGTAGCATGGTGGACTGCAGGTAGACATGGTGCTGGGGAGGTAGCTAACTGAGAGGTCTACATCTGGGTCTCCAGTCAGCAGGAAGAGAGCATAGTCTGACTTGAACATTTGAAATCTCAAAACCTGCCCCTAGTGACATACTTCCTCAACAAGGCCACATCTCCTAATCGTCCCTATGAGCCTGTGGGCACATTCATTCAAACCACCACAGAGCCTGTCTACCTCAGCCATCCATGGTTGTCATGACAACCTATTCCTATGCCTTGGAGTACCACGTCTCCAGAAACCAGTGGCTTAAACCTTGCCATTCCCTTTATCTATGCATCAGATTGCTAGAGACCAGTTGTCTGGACCGTTCTCACCTGGGCTGGTTTCACTCACGTGACTAACAGTGCCCTGGTTGTGGCCTGAGCATGCTCAGGAAATTTTAAAAACACACTGTATTTATTATCTATGTGTGTGTATATGCATGTGTGGGCAAGAGAGTGCCACAGTGTGTGTGTGTGTGTGTGTGTGTGTGTGTGTGAGAGAGAGGACAACATTGTGTCCCAAGGATCAAACCTCAGCTCCAGACCTGCCTCTTTGACTTGATCAACTTAAAGATGCTAATGCCATGAGGGAACAGCAGTAATTCAAGTTTGCCCTCTACAGAGATGCACCAAATATCTCTACTCCTGATTAGCCACTGAAAAGAGCAAGGGGCCAGGGACTCTGTTCATGGTTCCTTAGAACAGTATTGGAAAATTAAAAATATAACGATGATGGTCATTTGCTCTTAATATCCTTGGGCAAGAGATAAAGGGAGAAGATGAACCCAGAGGCTCACATTTCCTGACTTACATTCATCTTTGGCAGAGCATTTTGGGGATTAAATTTGAGGACCACAGTGTGTACAGTGATCAACGTATTGGCTCTTCCTTTATATATATAGAATGTAGAAACTCCCTTTGCTTTTCTTTTACTGGGAAGAGGAAGAATATGCCTGTCTTTAATTATACAGGGACAGTCATATGTAATATTAATTTTAATACCATTTTTGTAACACATGGGGCAGAGAGCTTGGACACAGTAGTAAGTTCATGCTAGAAGGCACCCAATATTAATATCATTGTTCTAAAACACTTTATTTTTTATTTTAGTTGTGGATGTATGTACACGTGTGTGTGTGTGTGCACACACACGCGTGCGCGTGCGCATATATGTGTATATGTAAGTAAGCATGAGTGCAGGTGCCTACAAAAGCCAGAGGCATCAGCTTCCCTCTGAGCTGGACTTACAAGCAGTGGTGAACTACCTAATATGGGTGCAGAGAACTGAACCTGGTCCTCTGGAAATGCTGCAGCACCCTTAGCCATGAGACAGACATCCCGCTAGCCTTGTATAACTATTCTAACCCACGAAGAGATACTATTTTTATGACTTAAAGCATTTTCTCCAATTTAATCTATTTAAACCTCCTTTCCTTATTTATACTATTTCAGTACCGTTCTCTGCAGCTGAGTTGGTTGGTGATTTTTATTCATTGCAGTTAGGGACAGAGATGGTAGTGTTTCCTCTGCATGTATGGCGGTCCAAGACTGCTCCTCGGGGAAATGGAACCGTCATTAATTGCTAAATACATAAGAGGCTGCATAAAGAACAAGTGTGTCGCATAAAAACACAGCCCCACCCCTCAATGATTCGCTTCAAATCCATTTAGGAAAGAAAATCAGGGAGAGCGTTTTTGAGATTTTATTTTAATTTTAGTGAGCTTGTGGTAAGACCATTAAAAACATTTGGCTATAGAGCTTTGAGATGAACACATTTTGTCTGCCTCTTCTTAATGTAATCTTGTCTCTGTAATTTTGAGGCAGAAAGCAATGTCTAAATTGAAGTTGCTTTTTACTGGCTTTGCAGACTCCGTCTGTATGGAGTCTCAGCAACTCCCCTTCCTCCTCCTTGACTGATTTGCCCGTGAGCCCCGTTGATCAGGTGCTGGAGCAATCCTGTGCTTCATTCTGTAGGGAAACCCGAGTTTCAATATTACAAAGTGACAGTTACGTGTTTTATGTTAAGCAGGTTGAGAAGAGAGAATTCCACTTTCATGGGTGCCTTACTGTCACCGACTATCTCTTGACCTCACTACCGGCACCCTGAATGTTATATAAAAATCGTGCTTCTATTGCTGTCTGATTTAGGCTTTCTTTAAAGTTTAAATATCGTACTCAGTACAGGTTTTAAAGAATTGATTTTGATCTGGGTGTGGTGGTTCATGCCTTTAATCTCAGCATCCAGAGGGAGAGGAAGGAGGACCACTGAGTTTCAGCTCAGCCTGGTCTATAGAGCGAGTTCCAGGCCAGCCAGAGCTAGGTAGTGAGACTGTCTCAAAAAAAAAATCCTGTATTACTAAATAATGTTGCATTGAGTCTACGTACGGTGGCACAAGCCTGTAATCCCAGCACTGGGGAAAGTGGAGTCAGGGGACTAGGGAGTCCAACACCAGTCTCAGCTACATAGTGAGTGTCAAGTGTTGTCTGAGGTGACTGTCTCAAAGACCCAACCAACTGACAAAGTAGTCAATTGACATGACCCAGTCCCAGACAGTACATCTACAAAACACTCTCGAAATGCAGCGAAGGCTCAGGGGAACTCAGTAGAAGAGAGGATGGAAGGGCAGAGCCAGAGAATTGGGGAGTTTGCCTGCTGTGAAGTTTTATCTCCTGGAAAACAGAAGCTACATCCGCAAAGCCTCACCAACATGACGGCCTAAATATGGTCTGAACAAGGACCACACGAATAGACATGCTCAAGCCCACAAGGCCTCAACCCTACAGAAAGAACCACAGGCCACCGAGGAAAGCTGAGACTGTGGGAGGACTCATCTTCCCGAGGAAAGAGTACAGTATCGGATTGGTTATCCGATACTGAATGGTCAGCCGTGAACACATGAGCGCAAATAACATTATTATACAGACTGAGCAGGCTCTATCTAGGAGTGTAAATTGCATGTGCACACACATGCATACATTGTGTAGCAATGAAAAGGAGACCATGCATTGGAAACAGAGCTTAAGAGGGCATATGGGAAGGCTTGGAGGGAGGAAAGACAGGAGGAATGTAATTACATTATAAATGGTTTAAATGGTCTTTGACTCCAGAGCATGGGACGCCCCTCTGGTGGTTTCCTTTAGCTCATTCCCTTCCACTCTTTCACCCCTCCTTCCTCTGACAGGAACTTTCACTTTGTTACCCAGACTGGCCTGGAGCTCTCCCATTTCAGTCCCTCAAGAGGGGTAGAGCTGGGAGTCCCGATTTTAATACAGCGCAGCATAGCAAGTTTTGGTTTCTTCAATACTGCTGTGATTTTTCTCATTTGTCAAGGCCATGATCTGAGATTTACCTGCTGGAAAGCTGTATGTGCAACACAGTATTGTTCTCCACTGATAAAGGGCTGCGCATCTCACCTTGAACTGACACAGGCTTGCCTTCCTTACCCCTGTGAGGGTCCTAGCCCTGTTTAATGTTTCTCTGTCTTTTCTCGGGTTCTGGTACTCACCGCTCCGCTTTGAACATGCTCTAACCTGCAGAAGGTTCCATGTGCACTTGACATTACATATTCTGACTCTGATGTTGTTTGGAAGTATGTTTGTCCTGGGTCTGTAAGTCCACAGTTTCTGCTCTGGTTCACCTAGCTATTATTAAGACTGGAGGACAGAAATCCCAGGATAATACTATATTGTTAAATATTCTTGTCTTATGTTATATCAAGGTGGATACACATACATATACACACATACATGTACTGTATGTGTGTATATATCTATATGTATCCATATCTATATCCATATCTATATGTATCTATATCATTCTTGTTATGTAATCCTGGCTAGCCTACTGCTTGCTATGAAGTCCCACTAACCCTGGACTCTTTGCAATTTTTCTGCCTTGGGTTTCAGAGTGACAGGATTACGGGTACTGGCCATCATGCCTGGCTTATTTCAATTTTTTAAAAAAATTAATTAAAAATTTTATATGCATGGGTGTTTTGACTACATGTATGCCTAGGTACTACATGTGTACCTCAGGATACACTGAGCTGGGACTGGAGTTACAGCCAGTTGAGAGCTACAATGTAGGGCTTGGGAACTGACCTCAGTTCTCAAGAAGAACAGCCAGCGCTCTTAACCACCGAGCCATCATTGTATTCTGGGTATATGTGCAGTTGTAATTGTTTCCTCTTGACGGACTAATGCTTTTATCACTATAAGGAGTCCTGAGTGTCTTCTGGCAGTGTTGAGCTTGGGCTTGAAGTCCATCTTGTCTGATAGAAATCTGGCAACCCTGTTCTCTTTTGCATACCACTCACATGGAATATTTTTCTATCTTTCCTTTCAAGCCAAGCTGCCCTGAAATCTAAAGTGAGTCTCCTATATACACTATATAATTGAATCTGCTTTTGATGTATTTAGCCACCCTATGTCTTTTGTTTGCAGAGCATAATCCACTTAGGTTTAAAGTAATTATTGACAAAGAGGATTCCCTGTTGTGTGCCACACTGTTTTCAGTCTGTCGTGCGGTTCTTCTGCGCGTCCTGGTCTCTCCCGTCACAGCTTTCCCGGCACAGCTTTCTCTCAGTGTTTTCCACGTTGTTATGCTTGGCCTCCTCTTCCAGGATGTCTAGAGTCATCTTCTCCATGGTTTTACCACAGGACAGCCATAGAACACCACGTGGAGATGAGAGTCCATTTTAGGAGGGCATCAGCTTCACCAGCGTGGGAAATCGTGTGTGTCCTGTCCCCTCCACATTATTGGCGTTGACTTCCATTTATGTGTTTATATTACCTACCCAGCAACGGAATTTGTTTTATGTTTTAGTACTTTTGTCTTTTACCTTTTATTGTAGAATTAAGTGATTTAATTTTAATAGTGATTATGGTTAGGGCAGCACCGACTTGTCTTAAACATTTCTGATTTCGTGTGGAGTAGGAGGACAACTTGGAAGTTGGTTTTCTTCTTCTACAAATGTGAGTCCTAGGGACTGAACTCAGGTGGACAGGTTTGAGGGCCACAGTAGCACAGAGCTCTTTATGGCCTCTTCTACCACCAGTATGTGACCTACTTTCCTGTTCGGTTTGTTATTTAACTTCCTTTGATTTCAGCTGGAAGATGTTCCCCAGCGTTTCTCACAAGTAGGTCAGTGGAGATGAGGCCCCTCATCTTCTGCACTCTTTTGAGAGACATTACACACGTTTTCCCCTTGTATCTTTAATACTGCTTGAAGCAATTACTCTTCTCCCACACCCCTCGGAGGATCCACCCTCCCTGGATGTTCTTCAGTATCAGGTCAATGGGTACAGAGGGCAGAGCCAGTTTCTAGTCTATTGATTAGCTCCCCAAATCCTTTAATAGGTGGTCTTCAGCTGGAGGACCCAGCCAGTGCTAAACAGATGAGAACAGATCTTGCCCTTGATCTTAGTAAGAAGGCTAGCCATTATTACATTTATTGATTTTGTGTGCACGTGTGTGTGTGTGTGTGTGTGTGTGTGTGTGTGAGACCTGTGTCTGCTGTAGCACAGGTTGTCAGAGGGCAACTTTTGGCAGTCGTTTTTCTCTTTCTACCATTTGGCTCCCTGGGATCAGACTCAGGTCCTGAGGTTTGGCAACAAGCACCTTTATCTGCAGGCCACCCTTAGCCCAACACTCCCCCCACTGCTTTTATTTGAGGCAGGATCTCAGGTACTACAGGTTGACCTCCAGTTTGCTATGTAGATGAGGATGACCTTTGCCAGGAGCCAGCCCCAGCAGAGGTGTTTCTTGTCGGTTCTTCTTGAGGCAGTAGAGGGGGAAAGAGCATCCGTTGGTGGGGGTAAGACTTTGTCTTATGGAAAATTTAAGGTTGCTGTATAACAAAAAAGTTTATCTAGGCTGCTATGCTACTGTAGCTGACCTGTCTTCTATAATCCTTTGAGGCCAGAAACTGCAGTTTCTGGCATTTAGCACCTCTTCCTCAAACTGCTAAGGATTAGGTAAATTGCCTTTGTACTGTCTCCACAGGAACTGCTGGGCTCCAACTTTCAGCCTGCTAGTCAGAAGTCCCAGGGAGAAAAAATGGGATACTTAGAGAAGTGGTTAATGAGTTTATTACTAAGTTGTAAAAAGTTTCCTATGAAAGCTATCTAAAGGGAAAAGTGGGAAGATGCTAAGTGGAGAAAGGGAAAAATTCTACTCTAACTGGGGAAGGGGAAAAATTTCTATTCTAATCCTACCTCATCTCTTTGTCCTCAGTACTTATATACATCTTTCAGAATACATGATCACATGTTAAAGTTCATCACAAGTTCACACAAAAATCAAACCATAAATTGAAATAGAAGTTTACAACAGAGAATGTTTACATGCATGTCCATTAGGAGTAATTATCTAGCTAAGCATCTATCACTTGTCGATCACAAGTTCATTGAAAGTTTAAAACCATAACTAAGTTATAAATGAAGTTTTGTATAGATAAAGCCAGTTAATATCTTATGTTCTGTCTTAGCACCTATAATAAATCCTAGTTCTCTTTTTATGACTTTGGTTAATTGTTTACAACCCCTTAGAATGTGCTCTGAGTAGGAGAAAGTCTGATTGCCACCTAAGAGCAATTAACTGGTGACACTTGGGAGACTGGCAGAGTTCTCATTGCAGTTTTGACTATCAGAAAAGGACTTAGTAGCAGTCCCATTATAAAAGAACTTAATAATCACAGATATAATTTTAGGAATTCTTATAGGATCATCATTAAAACCTAAGTCATCTATTTGTCTACATAGCATTGCTATAAGATAGTACATCTTCATGGATCTTCAGAGATCTGCTCCAAAGGGATGTGCTATTACTTATTGATATTATATATCTTTAATAATAGCAGGAAAAGCATATTAATAGCATGAATCTTTCCTAAAATTACTCACTCACAGCCTTGCTAAATGAGGGCTCACCTCTTGCAGATTATATAATAATCCGAAGCAGGCCATTTCAGGATGATCACCTGCTAGTACATTAGTTTGTCCCATTATGGCTCCTGACAGACCTTGAATTTCTGATCCTCATTGATTTCCCAAGCACTGGGATTAGAGCTATTCAGTACCAAATCCATCTTACAAAATAAGATCTGCGATCTCTCATTTGTGGTAGTTGCATCTTACCTGACTTCCAAACCTTCCCCTGAGATTTCAGTGTGCAGCTCTAAACTGGCCTAGAACTTACCATATAGCCTGGGCTGGCCAAGGTTCCTCTATGCTTAGGTGATTTGCAGGTCTATGTTAGGGAGGACCTGCTTCTCAGTCCTCCGGGTCCAATGGACATCTCATCTAGAAACATGGACACGTCCAAAACGATGTGTAGTACCCTGTGACGTATTTAAGTAAATAGTTAATGTAGTTATTATTAACTAGGTATTATTATCTAACTAACTAATTAATGTAGATAGTTAACATAGTTAACCACCATGGTATTGTGCTCAGACATTATTTTTCTTCTTTCTTGATCCTTTTTTCTTGAAATTTTTGAGTTATCAATGCAATGATATCTCTAAGTTATTTGGATTTTCTAGTTATACATCATATCATCAACAAATTTTACCTTTTCTCAAACTTGATAAGTTTTATGTATTTTATTTTATATGTTTAGTGTGTATGTATGGACTTGAATGTATCAAGGTGCAAGAATTGGTTTTCTACCTCCCCTAGGGAATTAAACTCAGGCTGTCAGTCCTTGGCACATTTACTCACATGCCAGTGTGGGTAAGGCTTGCTTCTCCAAATATGGATGAAGTTCATTAACAATTTCAAATGTAGTACTATAAAGTGTTTCTAAAATGTGATTTGATTATATTTTTATATCTTGATGACATATTCTAGTGTTGATGTTATTATCATTAATTTTATTTCTACATCACTTCTATTTTTGTCTTAATTAGTTTCTCTTTTTCAATAATGGCTTTATTGAGATCATGTTAATCGCTTCTCGGCCTTTAGGCTAAGATCAAATGAGATCATGTTAGCATACCATGAAATTCATATGTCATAAAACTTTAAAGTGTGTCACTTGATATTTAATATGTTCAGAGTTGAGCAGCCAGCACTGATATCCAATTTCACAACTTAAAAAAACGTTTTTCATGTATTTTCTGTGTGTATGTATGTATATGTTTCTTTGTTTAGGTATATGCGTGTTCATGCAGATTCCTCTGCAGGCCACAAGAGGGTGTCAGATCCCCTGAAGCTGGAGTTACACCCTGTGGTAACCGGTCGGATGTGAGTGCTGGGAACTGAACTTGGGTTCTCTGCAAAAGCAGTATTTATTCCTAACCACTGGGCTACCTCTCCAGCCATGTCAGGATTTTTTGTTTTTGGTCTAAAAGAAACTACCTATTTAGCAACTAGGGACACTGCATATTCCTTGACTTAATCCTACGACATTTTTTTGTCCCTGAGTTTGGTCATTCTGGACATTTTATCTAAGTTGATTAATTCAGAGCGTGGTATTTATACCTACAGCCTTTCCCTCCTCAGCATCTCATGCTGTCAAATGATCCATCAGAAGGAGATCACAAATTCTGCTTTCTGTTGGCATAAGCTGGGCGGTTTCCACACTTTTGAACATTGTGTTGCTATGAATATTCATGTGCAAGTCTTTGTGTTCATGTGCACATAAATCCTTTTTTGTAAATACCTAAGGGTAGAACTGCTGGGCCACTTGTTACCTCTAAGTTTACAGAATGAACAGTTTTGCTGAATACATACCTATGGTGAGCTTTGTTTGAAGGCCTCAATTCCCCACAAACTAGTTATACCTTTCCCACTGCTGGGTGTGAAGTCTTATTTATTTATTTATTTATTTATTTATTTATTAGGTTTTATCATTTATTCCCAATAATTAATGGTGTTGGGCAACTTTTTATTGGCTTCCTGGCAAGGTTAATGTCTTTGGAGAAAATGCATTCCATATTTAAAATTTAGAAATTATTTGACCATTTATAAGGTGTAAGAGTTCTTAAATATTCTGAGTATGAGTCCCTTACCATATGCATTATTCATAAACATTCGCTTTGTTTCGTCAGTTTTCTTTTTACCCTTCTTGATGGCGCCTTTGAAACATGCAAATGCTCCTGTTATAAAGTCTCTGTTTGCGTTGTTTTTGCCAGTTTTGAGTTCGGTGTCCTATCTAGGAAGTTGTTGCCCAATGCATGATCATGAAAATTGATGCTCATGTTTTTAAAACGTTATAACTGTAGCTATCATAGGTAGAGCTATCATCCATTTTGATCAACTTTTTGCATATGGTGTGAGAAAGGGTTCAGAATCTATATCTATATATTCACCATATGGATGCCTAGGTCACTTGTTGAAAAGAATATTCATTTTGAATTTTCCTGACATTTCCTGTGACTCAAGTCATCATAAATGCAGGGGTTGATTTCTGGACTTTGAATGCCACTTTATCGATCTAGCTGTCACCTTGCAGGATGGTTTCTTTGCTTTTTTGTCTTTATCAATCTTATGTGTGTAATATGATTTCTTTGGATTTATCTTGTTTGGTATTCATAGGCTCCTTAAGCTTGTGACTTCATGTTCTTAGTGCTTGGGAAAATTGCCTCCGTTGCTTCTTCATACATGACTTTTGTCTCATTGAGTGTGGCTGAGTAGTATGACATCATGATTAAGTCATAGTTCTTGAGTAGGATGAAAAACCACACAATACACATACATACATACACACATGCATACTCACACACACACACACACCCTTACATGCATGTATATATTCATACGTGGCACACACATACATGTGCACATAAATGTACATGCACACACATAATATTAGATAATATAGATAAGTTTGATAGTATCTAGAGAATGTTCTTTTATTTTTCATTGTAATGTAAGGCAGTATTTATTTAGTACTCAGTTGCACTCCTTAGTTTGTTTAGATAGCTCTTTACTGATGAAATATTGTGCAAACACAACACCTTTCTTTGGAACACATTTCTTCCTTGTTCTGCCTGTTTCTGCTTCTTGGTAACTCATGCCCGTCTTTTCTAAGTGCAAACATAAAGCCATAAAAAAAACTCCCTCCGATTTACTCTCTTCCTTGTTGCTTCTGTAAACTCCTCCTTGGGCAGTTATTACCATGGGTTGTGAGCTTTTGTTTACCTGTCTATATATTTTTCTTTCCAATGTGAACATCTTATGATCAAAGGTCATGCCTGAGTTATTTTTGTCTGCCAGTTGCCTAGCAAGTTTTTTTTAAACCAGTAAACACTCAATAAAGACTGAATAAATAAATAAGCCATCCCCCCCCCCCAGAGATCTCTGTCTTCCTGTCCTTAATGCTCTGTGCATTAATTGTATCAATTACTTTAAGTGTTCCATTGCTGATTGCTGAAACTGGGCACAGGACTCAAACTGTTTATAATCACACAGCAGTTTTATTGCAAGCAAGGATACGACAGTGTCAGGAGAAGGATGCATATATTTAAACAATCCAGAGATTGTATGTTCATGTTATTCTGGCCTTCCCCTGCTGGGTCAAACAAGATATACTTTGTCACTGGCTCTGGAGCTGTAGTCATTGTGTCTGCTAAGCACTTGAATACCAGGAGGTTCAGCTATCGCTGCTTGTCTTAGTCAGGGTTGTTACTGTGATGAAACACATGGCCAAAGCAACCTGGGAAAGAAAGGGTTTATATTCCAGATCATAGTCCGTTATCAGAGAAAACTGCACCAGGAACTCAGGCAGGGCAGGAACCTGGAGGCAGGAGCTGGTGCAGAGGCCAGGGAGGGTGCTGCTTCCTGGTTCATTTCCCATGGCTTGCTCAGACGGCTTTCTTATAACACCCACGAGCACCAGTTCAGGAACACCACTACCCACAATGGACTGGGCTGTCCCCTATCAATCAATCAATCAATCAATAATTAAGAAAATGCTCTACAGGCTTGCCTACAGCCTGCTTTTATAAACCATTTTCTTAACTGAGGTTTCTTCCTCTCAGGTGACTCTAGCTTGTCTCAGGTTGACAGAAAACTGTCCAGTACACTGGCCCTGAGTCATGTCGTCCACGAGAAGCTAGCTGCACAAGCTCGTCACAGTCATATGATCAAATGTAATTGTCAAGTTGCCTGGCTCTTCCAAAACTAAGTCCAGGCTGCCCACATCACGGATTACACTCCATGAATTTAGCCAACTGTGGATGAACATTATTCTTGTTCTTTAAAAAGCACATTTTTACTGAGCATGTGTAGATATTTTCTTGTCATTATACACTAACAGCACAAAACTACTTACATAGCATTTCCACAGAATTCGGTATTCTGAGTAATCTGGAGGGAATTTAAAGCACACAGGAAAATAACGACACATACACCAGCTAATTAGCATTGAGAGTTCAGAAATAAACCCATGTATCTATGATGAATTGGTATCAGGCTATATGCAAATGAGCAACCCGAGGGTCTGGTTTCAGTGGAGGATTCTAGAACCCAACTCTCAAAGACACCAAGGAAACCATAAATCCATTATGATTATTTTTAAATGCTGGCAGGCTGATCCATTATGCTCCCAAAGAACTCATAGACCCATGGCTAGAACCTCATTTGATTTTAGTTAATATAATACAGACCTTCAGTCACTCTTAAGATACAGGAAGATTTGGAGATGTGCATCTTGACACAGTTTAGATTATTTCCAAACACTGGGAGAAGTGTGCTGCTAGGATAGCTCTTCTCCCCTGAGAGCACCACGGACCCTTTAGGTCCTTGACTATGAAGCATCAGTGCTCAGATAAACCAAACCCAAACTGTCTTGTGAGGCAATCCAGCTGGACTTTGTAACATATTATTTGGTCAATAGCCTCTTAGTCTCACAACCATGGGTATTCACTATGATACAATGTAACTAGATGTTAAGAAGCTCAAAACAGAGTCCTATGGAGAGGAAGTTATCATTTGACTAAACATGGGGTGCTACTTAAGATCCTGTTAGAGTTATAGTTCCTCCTCCCTCAGCTCTTCCCTAAAATTTTTCAGGAATGCAGGTGTGTGTGTATGTGTGTGTGTGTGTGTGTGTGTGTTGGGGTGTCTTCATTTATCTGAGGTTTGCTTCTTTATTTTCCGTGGAGATTTATTTATGTGTTTGAATTTGTGTGCGTATGAGTTTATGCGTACCACTGCTTGCCGGTGCCTGCGAAGGCCAGCAGAGGGGAGGGTCTAGGATCCCCAGGAACTGGAGTTACAGAAGGTTGTGAATTGCCTGACATGGGAGCTGAGAACTGAATTCCAGGTCCTCTGCAAGAGCAATAAATGCTCTTGACTGTGGAGCTATCTCTCCAAACCCAAAGGACTACTTTTTTTTTTTAAATTGTAGTATTTGTGCTCATTTTAATGAAATTACTAAAAGGCAGGCCTATCTCTTTTCCCTTGGATGAAACCCCGAGCTCCCTCAAAGCCCGTCCATTGTATGTATTTTTCTGCACAGTTACCCTGTCCCCTTTACTCCACTGTGCATAGTTTCTGAGATGTGGAAGGTATTAAATAGATGTTTACTAAATGAATTAAGGAATGCGTAAGGAGTTGTCACTGCCACATAGAGCTCAGATCTTTCCCGCTACCGAATCTTCTTCTTTGCCTTCCAAACTGTTAAGCATTGTTGGAGGGCACACTCCTACTGGGCTGATATGACCCGCTCCAAATTCATGCTATTAAATCCAGCTGGGCCCTCATTTCAACTGAGCAGTCGTTTTAACAAGGTCTTGTTGCTTTCCTAGAACATTTACAGTCCCCGGTTTATTCTGTGGTTTTTAACCCACCACAGCCCTGGTCCTCATATCTTCCCTAACTCTCATCAGCAAATCTTGTACACAACTGCCTCACTGCCTGGCTCTTCTGCACTAGGCGTTTCTTCACGGCCTTGTCTAGGTATGCATCTTATTTTGCCTTCTGATTGCGAACCTCCCCATCTTTCACTATCCATACTGTTGCCTTCCATCTTGTCTCTCTACCCATTAAGTATAGAACAGCGGTTGTAGGTAGGTCAAGGTCTGGAGATCGCTTATAACAAACCACTCTGAGGTTAGTAGCGTAGTCTAGCAGTCATTTTATTATCTGTGGATCAGGAATTCAGGAAGGGCTCAGTGAGTGTGAGTTACCACTTGTACTGTGAATCACTCTCTCATCACTGTGACCAAATAAATACAGAACCCAAAAGACCTTGAAAGAAACCTATGAAAAGAAAGGTTTACTCTGGCTTGCAGTGTGAGGGTTCAGTCCAGCATGTTGGGACAGATGTGGTGACAGGGGTGAGGTGGCTAACCTTGTGTGCAATAAAGATTGGTTATCACATTTCTGCTCCGTGATATCCACACATTTGGAAAGACAAGGAAGCCCACTTACGTGTCCGATCCGCATGTTAAAAGAAACAAGGGCAGGACTGGGCCCTGGGAGTCTTCTCGTAGCTCCTGCTGTGCGTTGGCTTTCTCATAGCATCAAGGACTCCAGCCTTTGAAAATCTTCCATGTGGCCATTTGAGGCTTTACATCTAAGTGTGCCAGTGAATGAGGATAAATCGTCTTTTTTTCCTTTAAATTAAAAATATATTGTTAGACTTATTTCATTCATGTACCTGACTGTTGTATTTTTGCATCATATGTATGCTGGGTGTCCATGGCGGCCAGAAGAAGGCATTAGATCCCCTGGAACTGGAGTTATAAATGGTTGTGAGCCTCCACCTGGGAGCTGGGAAACAAACTCACAAGCATGCTTCCATGTCGAGCCAGCCATCTCTCCAACCCCCTGTCTTTCCCTAGCTTCTGTCCTAGCTTTCCTAGCTACTGCTCAGCGTTGCTTGAAAGAATGAAGAATTTCACCCGTATTCAATGAGAAAGAGTTCTTACGTGTCAAGAGAGTAGAAAGTCTAACTGTAGCAGAGACAAAGTGCAGGACAGAGGCTGAAGGAAAGACCATCCAGAGACTGTCTCACCTGGGGATCCATCCCATATACTGTCACCAAACTCGGACACTACTGTAGATGTCAACAAGCGTTTGCTGACAGGAGCCTGATAGAGCTGTCACCTGAGAGGCTCTGCCAGTACCTGACAAACACAGAGGTGGATGCTCGCAGCCAACCATTGGACTGAGCACAGGGTCCCCAATGGAAGAGTTGGAGAAAGGACTGAAGGAGCTTGCAGCCCCATAGGAGGAACAATATAAACCAACCAGTGACCCCAGAACTCCCAGGAACTAAACTACCAACCAAAGAATACACATGGAGGGACCTATGGCTCCAGCTGCATATGTAGCCAAGGATGGCCTTGTTGGTCAACAAAGTGAGGAGAGGCCCTTGATCCTGAGAAGGCTCGATGCCCCAGTATAGGGGATTACCAGGGCAGGGAGGCAGGAGTGGGTGGGTTGGTGAGCAGGGGGAAGGGAGAATAGGGTGTTTTCAGAGGGGAAGCCAGGAAAAGGGAACATTTGAGGTCTCCATAGGTAGCCCAGGTGTCCTTGAATCTTTCTGCCTCAGGCTCCCGAGTGCTGGGATGACAGGTGTGTGTCACAAGCCCCTGCCATTGGCCTTAGGGTGTTTCCTTCACAGGAGGGGTGTATCCGTATATTTCTGCCTTAGACTTTTCCTCCATATCTTAGGACCTGTTTCTGAAAAGCTCTTTTCAATCACCTCTTTTCTCCTGACAGGCTTTCCATTTCTTGAGATTATTAAAAACATTAGGCCAGGCTGGAGAGATAGCTCAGTGGACAAGGGCACTTGTTGCTGTTGCAGAGGATCCAGGTTTGGTTCTCAGCATCCATGTGGTGGCTCACAATTCTCAGTAATTCCAGCTCAGGATCCAGTTCTTAAGGCCACCAAAACCACCAGGCAAGCCCACCAGTGCCCACATTGTGTACGCGCGCGCACACACACACAAACACACACACACAGAGAGAGCGCGAGAGGCAAAATACCCAAATACATAAATTAAAAAAATTTTTTTACAACAAGAAGTTAGGTATGTTCAAATCCTTTGGCACTTGTATCCTTCGTTACTTCGAGTTTAGATCAAATAACAGATTGAGATCTCAGCTTTATCATACAAATTTTAATTAAACAGTGCAATAAATTTTATAAATCACATAGTAATAAATAAAATAGATATTGCTAGACTCAGCTGGCACAGTGGCAAATATTTGTGATCCCTGTGCTTGGGAGTTCAGTATAAGCTTGGGCCATATAGGGAGTTTGAAGCCAGAAACGAGCTAAGTGAATAGACCGATTTCATTTTCTTCTATACACAGCCGTGAGCTTATGGGACTGTTGGTACATCTGCGCATTCTCGAGATTGCTTCTCCACCTAAGCAGTCTGAGTTTCACCACTGACAGCTCCATTCCGTTGAGATGCCGTAGCTTGCTTGAACCTTGTGGAGATGGTGGCGTTTTGCTTGAACCTTCGTTATCTACGACTTCACCATAGAATGTGCCAAACCCAATATCTTACAATTACAAGCAAACACCTCCCAATCCCTGATGTCCAGAAGTCTAAGACAAGGCTGTGTGGTTGTGGCTTAGGCTCTCCTGTGTTGCTGCAGTGTAAATGTTAGCATGGCATTGCCTGCATCTTGACAGCCCTCTTCTAAGGTCACTCACATAGATGCTGACAGGACTTCAGTGTCTTGCCACACGGTCCCTCTTTGTAGGATTATTCACAATGTGACTTTTGTTGGGTAGAGTGACAAAGAGTAAATGCACCCAGCACCAAAGACACAGCCTTTATCCTTTCAAAAGACAGGAGGATTCACTGCTGCCCTACAGAATGGTATAGGAAGAACGGGTGTGAATACAGGGTTGCCAGGTCACTGGGGACCATCGAGGAGGCTGGCCACCAGCAGAGGCGTCCAACCTAGGTGTGCTGAGCCTGTCAGTCATCCCTGTTTCTTCAGGGCTGTGCCGAATCCTCTCAATTTTGATATACTTTGGAGTGTTTTCTGAATCTGCCCCATGTGTGTACTACCAAGTAAGTCATCTGGAAACTGGGTGGTGTTGGATTCTGGGACTCAGTTCTCATATTTTATTTTATTTTATTTATTTTTTATAGTATAGAATAGAGTTTATTCTCTATTTGTGGGGAGGGGAGTTGAGAGGGTAGTAGAGACAGAGAGAGGCAGAGAAGTAGAGGTTGGCCATGAGAGAGAGAGAGAGAGGGACAGTAGGGGGCTGGGGAGAAAGGGGGAGCAGGGCAGAGGGGACAGAGCTAGAGCAAGAAGACAAGAGCCAGCTCTCATATTTTAGAGCACTGTTTAGGATCACATGTCTCCCAGGAGTGAGCCATGGATCTCCTTACAGCAATCTGGGATTATTTTTTCTTTGCTACTTCCTCTCTTCAGACTCTCCGGCATTCTGCTTTCTGAGCCTTTGATGGAAACCAGAGGATTTGTTCTCCTGACTTGGCATTAAACTTCCTGCAGTAGATCTGCCTCCACACCTGTGTCACACACCAGTTTCCCCCCTACCTGAGTCAGCACAAGCTTCTCTTCTCTAAGGGAGGGGCCTCTGTCTTAAGGTTTTACTGCTGTGAGCAAACACCATGACCAAGGCAACTCTCATAAGGACAACATTTAATTGGGGCTGGTTTACAGGTTCAGAGGTTCAGTCCATTATCATCAAGGCAGGAACATGGCAGCATCCAGGCAGTCATGGTGCAGGAGGAGCTGAGAGTTCTACCTCTTCATCTGAAGGCTACTAGGAGAATACTGGCTTCCAGGCAGCTAGGATGAGGGTATTAAAGCCCATGCCCACAGTGACACACCTACTCCAACAGGGCCACACCTTCTAATAGTGCCACTCCCTGGGCCAATCATATACAAACCATCACAGCCTCCCAAGCGTTTTGAGTGTCTTTTTTTTTTTTTTTTTAAACAAACACTGTGATCGTGGTCTGGCTACTCTGCACTGCCTGGAGCTTGGGCTTGTGGTCTGCTGTGGATCATAATTAAGAAAGGTAGGTCAGGAAGGGAGGACTAGAACAAATTTTCATTTCTCACTTGGATATCTCTGTCTTTCTTATACATGACCTCATTCTCATTCCTTGGGTCAGAGAGGGAGGACTTCTGTTGGATCCTTGTCTGTTCTGCATTCACAGCTCTTGGGTTTAAAATGATTTTCAGTACAGGCTCAGGGAGAAGAAAATGAAAAAGTCTCAAGAAACGTATCACATGGTCCTTCATGTTTCACCACTCAGGCCGTTGGCCTTTAGTAACTGAAGGCATTTTGTCTATGATTTTGGTTATACTGAGTATCGGTTGCCAGATAAGATACACGTCAGCCTGTATCATTTTTCTATCTTAAATATTACACAGGATCCACATTAAAAACATTCCTTGTTGACGGGGAGAACTAAGCATACTAAACTCCCAAACTAACTACTAAATTACTAAACTACTGAAACATACTCTGTTTGAAAATTCCATAATGATATTCAATACTTTGTATGCTAGTTTAAAAAAAATCAAATTGATTAAAAAATATTTATCTGAAAACAAAAGTTTACTAGGCATGTTGCAGCACTTGGTGTATAAACGTGGCAACCCCAGTTCAGCAGGAAAGGCTAGAATGTGATCACTTCCCTATACCTAGAAGAGAAGCCCCACCTCATTAACAGATTCCGCCACTGTACTGTTGATAGACATGTCAGCAGTTTTCTGTTTTTCCCCCTCCTTTGAACAATGCCCCAGTGACATTCATTTATGTTTCTTCTTGCACACTTTTTAATCTCAGCTGCTTTATGGCAAACAAGGACAAGGAAGTGCCGATCTCAAAGGGCTCTGTGAGAGTCAAATGATAGGCAGAGTGGGGCTGTGCTGAGGAGGCTGCCAAGTGACAGAAAGGAGTCCTCAGCACTGGCCTTTGGTGGACTTAGACTTCTATGCACGCAGGCTTAGCTTCCCTAGCTGTGATGGTTTACGGGCGGGGATGTCCCTCTCCGGCTCATGTGGTGAACAGTTGACTCCTAGCCAATGGTGCTGTTTGCTGGTTTTGGAGGTAGAACCTAGTTGGAGAAAATAGACCTCTTGGGGGAGGTGTGCCTTGGCAGGTTGTACTTGGACTCCAGTCCTCTCCTAGCCCTGTTTATTGTCTACCTCGAAGTGAACATCATGTTTTACTACGTGTTCCCAGTGCCGTGGTGATCACCAGCCTTACACGGGCCCACATCAACAAATCCATGGACTGTGGACCGAGACCTCCAAGACAATGGACTAAAATAAAGAATGCTACCCAAATAATTTATGTCAGGTATTTTGTTCTGAATGATGCAAAATCTATCAGACAAAACCCAAAACCCTTGATGGTCAGAGTTTGGTTATTTGGCCTTGTAATCTATCCTATCAAGTTCTGGCACAATACTTTTAAAAACTCGATTCTAAATAGTTAAAGAGGTAAATAACAGAATTAAATATGTTTTCTAAAATTATATTCTTTAAATTAATGATGTGTGTGTGTACCTTTGGAAGTTAGAGACATTGGATCCCCTGGAGCTAGAGTTGGAGGTAGTTGTGTGCTGCTGGGTACTGGGAATTGAATTTGGGTCCCTCAAAAGAACAAAAATGCTCCTAACCACTGAGCCATCTCTCCAGCTCCTATATCTACTCTCTTTTACCTTTTACTTTTACCTTTTACTATTTTCTTCTCTCTCAGGTTAATATGGTTTAATGAGATTTCCTTTCTCAAACCACCTATTTAAAAAGTAATTTCCTAAAGTCTTTGGTTGTTAGAATTCTCTTACTTGTGGTGGGCTGGGGTAGGAAAGCAATGTCGGATGTCACCGTGTAGTACAGATCAGCTTTGCAGTGACACCTCCTGCCTCAGCCTCCTCAATATTAATATTGCAGCTGTATACATATGCCCAGGCTGTTTTTCAAGTTTTATAAGCATGTTTATCAAGTTTTCAGGGGTTCAGCCAGACCTGGGAAGCCCAGATCCAAAACACCATCTCAGTATTGCCGGTGTTGACTGCTGCCCTCCTGAGCCACACACTGGGAGATATTTTGCTTCAGTATGGCCAGAATTCCAGTCATGGAAAGACTCAGAAAACCAAAATTAGCTCAGACCATCAAGATGAATATATATGGTTGAATAATCTAGAGGTATCTCTATCTTCTCACAATGGCTCAAATCATGCCATTGTAGTAATTGTTCTTGTCAACTGGACTGGATCTAGGATTGCTTAGGATATATATCCAGGCATGGTGATGAGGTCATTTCTGGAGAAGTTTTGCGTAAGGGGAAAACCACACTTTGAATATGAGTGGCACCGTTCCATGGGTTGGGATCCCAGATTAGGACAAGGAGGGTGGAAGCACAGTGTGACCTAGTCTCTCATGCTCCTGCCACTGTGCCCTCCCTGCTACGATGGACTGCATCTTCAAGGAACCAAGATAAATCCTTCTTCCCTTAAATTGATTTGTGTCAGGTGTGTGGTAAGAGCAAGAAGAAAAGTGACAGAGAGAGAATTGGTCCTAAGGAGTGGAGCTATTGCTGTGGTCAGCCTGGTCACATGGTTCACGGGCCTTTACAAAGTTAGTGGGAAAATACAGAAGAGCGTAGAGCTCTAGGCCTCAGAGTCACGGAATACTATATGCAGAATGCAGTGGGCTCTTTTGGTGAGTTCAGAAGAGCAGAACGCTGAGAGGAAAGTGGAAAGTGGGGGTTCAGCTCTCAAGGTTTCAGAGAGGAGCAACGACTTTACTGGAAACCTGGTCAGAAGGTATTATTAATGCTATATTCTGTCAGAGAATCTGCCTGCACTTTGTTCATAGTATAGACATTTGAGTGGGGTCGAATAAAAAATAATGTGCTAATTTGTTTAGTGGTAGAGATTTCAAGACAGCCTAACATTCCTGCTGTGGTATGGGTATGACAGGCTATGTTTGTAATGAGAATTCAAATCAGAAAGAGATGGAAAAATGTGAAGTTTATTAAAGAGAATAGTATGGGGTTAGTGGCAAAGCATCTGTAATCATGAACACATTGAGGAGAAACCTTGTGCTTTACATTTGGAAAATGGGGAAGGTGCCTTGAGGGCAAGATCCTACCCAGCAAAGGCTCCAGAGTCTAGCAACACAAATTCAGGTGAAAGGAGAGAGGCTAAGTGGAGGCTGCTGCTGCAGAGGATCACCGCTGGACGACAGCTGTCCGGGGAGTGTTCTGTTCTCCTCTCTCTTCCTTCTTTATCCTCATGGTCCCTCCTTCAGACCCAAAGCCTGGGACCCAAAACACTGCCTACCTCTTTTCTCCCCAACTACAGGCTGTAGGCAGCTTTATTTACCAATCAGGGATAACTTGAGGGACAAGGTTATGTGGCATCACCGAGGATCTCTTCATCCCTGGAGGTAACCAGGCCTTGGGAAGCCAGTATTTAGCATTACAATACATAACAACAGGCCAAATCTCAGCAGAGAGACCAATACTGGTTGAAGCTGGCTAAACTGCATCTCAGGTTGGCAACAGAACTTTACACTGTGGTCCAGTTAGTCTGGTTTTGCAAACATGCAAAATGTAGGAGTTATGGAGTCATGGAAGCTTGCAACAAGATTGCAAACAGCTGCTGAGACCAGACATTGTGTGTGTGTGTGTGTGTGTTATATGTGTGTGTGTGTCCTCTGTGTGTGCACATGTGTTTGTGTGTGTTATATGTGTGTGTGTTCTGTGTGTGTGCACATGTGTGTGTGTGTGTTCTGTGTGTGTGTTCCGTGTGTGCACATGTGCATGCGTGTGTGTGTGTGTGTGTGTGTGTTTTATGTGTGTGTGCATGTGTGTGTTTTATGTGTGTGTGTGTGTGTGTGTGTGTGTATGTGAGTGTTAAGATAGATTTCCTTCAAGGAGGCCCTGGGAGGTTATTATATGAGGTTACGTTAAAGCTCGGGTTTCAATGGAGAGTCTAGGATTAAGTGATATCACTAAGGAAGGATTTGGCTTTTAAAGGAGGTTCTGTGTGTAATGGGCAGGCAGTAAGACTGGAGGGGGCCATCCAAGACTGTTAGGGATCATGTGGTGATGCTGAGAGACCCAAATGCCAGATAGAGAGCTGAAGGATTTGGTGTTTTCTCTGCTGGATTTTGTCCTTGCTTAAGCATAATCTTTCCTGGCCGTACTTATTTCTTCTTTTTGGGATGGGGATATTTATTCCGAGACATTGCATATGACAAACATTTAACTTTTGTTTTGATTTTACATGGGTCTCCCTTAAGAGACTGCCATGACCTTTCAGAAAGCCTTTTGAACACCGGTAAACTGTTAAGCTGTAGAGGACTCTGGAAGATGAACTAAGCACAGTTTTCTTTGAGATAGCCACAAGCCTTTTAGGGGACATGAAGTGGACAGTTAGGGACTAAAATGGGTGTCAAGGTGACAAAGGGTAGACTTAGTTAATCATCCATGTTTCTTGACTGGGTTTAGGATTACCTGGGAGACACATGTGTGGGTGTGTCTGTGAAGCTATTTTCAGGAGGATTTAGCCCAAGCAGAAAGACCATGCTACGTGTACACAGCATGGGCTAACGTGACAGACTGAATCAAAAATGATAATATGGGAGACAAAAGATAAGAACACACACGCATCTTTCTCTGCTTCCTGGCTATAGACTCACTGTGATCAACAACCTCAGGCTCTTGCTGCCACGCCCCAGATCCTTCCTTTGAGTTGCTGTTGTTGTTAGAAGTTTTGTGAGGGCAATGAGAAAGTAGCTAATGCAGACACCACAGGGACCCTGGATACTCCAGTCCTTGCCCTTGGCTGAAAAAGGCAGAGGTGCTTAGTGAATGAAGAACATCATGACTGCTCATGTCTCTGAGTGAGGTGGAAGAGAAGCTTTTTTTCTAGATATGAGGAAGAAAACAGCCAGAGGCTGAACTGGGCCACAAGAGGAGACAGACAGAGGGTGGAGAGTGAGTGTGTGAGCAGCAAGAGAGGAAAAGAGAGAAGAGGAGGCCAAGAGAGGAACCAGGAAGCAAGAGCACCACGAGAACCAAGAGGCTGTGTCGCCAACGGAAAAGAGAGGCTGGAGAAAGGTCAGCTAAAGGGGGCCTGGGGAGGGTTAGGGTGAGTGTAGGATGTCAGATAGGATGAGTCTAGCAGGTGAGCAGGAACTCGAGGGCCAGAGTCCTCTTTGTGTGTTAGTGGGAGCATGGTTGGTCATTTCTCCTGATCCTTCCTTCCTTTCTGTCTTCCTTCCTTCCTTCCTTCCTTCCTTCCTTCCTTCCTTCCTTCCTTCCTTCCTTCCTTCCTCCCTTCCTTTCTTTTCTTTCTTTCTTTTCTTTCTTTCTTTTCTTTCCTTCTTTCTTTTCTTTCTTTCTTTCTTCTTTCTTTCTTTCTTTCTTTCTTTCTTTCTTTCTTTCTTTCTTTCTGTCTTCCTTCCTTCCTTTCTGTCTTCCTTCCTTCCTTCCTTCCTTCCTTCCTTCCTTCCTTCCTTCCTTCCTTCCTTCCTTCCTTCCTTCCTTCCTTTCTTTTTGAGACAGGGTTTCTCTGTGTAGCCCTGGCTGACCTGGAACTCACCCTGTAGACCAGGCTGGCCTCGAACTCAGAAATCTGCCTGCCTCTGCCTCCCAAGTGCTGGGATTAAAGGCACGAACCACCACTGCCTGGCTTCCCCTGATTTTTTAAAAAGACCTAATACTTAGAAATCTTACTCCTGCTTTTTTGGGGGTGAGGTGAGGGTGACTGAAGAAGGGTTTCTCTGTGTAGCCTTGTCTGTCCTAGAGCTTACTCTGTAGACCAGGCTGGCCTCAAACTGACAAAGATCCACTTGTCTCTGTCTACCTCCTGACTGCTGGGATTAAAGGTGTACGCTACCACCGCCTGGCTTATTTTCTCTTTTTTAACTAGTTTTTTTAATATGATATATTTTGATCATGTTTTCCCCTCCCCTGCTCCTCCTAGTTCTCCCTACCCCCCTTCCCACTTAACTTTGTGTTCTTTTTCTCTTCCCAAAAAAGAAAAAGAAAACTCAGAAAAGCACAAAACGAAATTCAGAAATCCAAACACACAAGCAAAAGACCAATAAGACAAACAAAACAAAACAACAGACATGTAACAAACAACAACAAAAACAAGCCAGGGAGAAAACCATGGAGTCCATTTGTATTGACCAACTACTGCAGAGCCTGGGCCTGGTGGAGTGGGGTCAGATGATACCTTAATGGAGGAGACTGATTTTCCCTTTGCTAGCTGGTACCTATTGTAAATAGCTGCTTTGGGGATCCCATGTCCACCTTTGCCCCTCAGTGCTGAGATCCTGTTGGGCTTGTGTGTGATGTCACAATCTCTGTAAGCTCAAAAGTGCATCCGTTCTGCTGTGTCTGGAAGACATCTTCTCCTTGAAGTCATCTATCACCTCTAAGACTCCGAGTCTTTCTACCCCTCCTTTTCATAGATCCCCTGGGCCTGGAAAGGAGGAGTTTGGTAACATCCCATTTAGGGCTGAGTGCTCCAAAGCCTTTCTCTCTCTGTACATCTTCAGGTTATGGGTCTCTGTGTTAATCCTCAGCTATTCAAAAAGGAGCTTCTCTGATATGACTAGAGAGAAGCGCTACCCTATGGGGACAGTGGTGTGTCATTAGGAGTCATTGAATTTCTAAACTCCTTTAGCAGAGCAACAGTAGTAGGTTTCCGCTAGGCTCATGGCTTATCTAGTTTCAGGTTCTTGGTCACTTTAGCAGTGCCAGATACAGGTTTCATGGGGTTGGCCTTAAATCCAATTCTAAAAAGTTCCTGGTTATTTCTATAACATTTGTGCCTTTATCGCACCAGTACATCTTGCAGGAAGGTCAGCGTTGTAGGTTGTAGGAACTCTACTTGGGTGATATTACTGATTACTTTTCTCCTCCAGTATCGTGCAGAGTTCCTCCCTGCTGCATTGTCTTAGGGTTTTACTGCTGTGAACAGACACCATGACCAAGGCAACTCTCATAAAAACAACATTTAATTGGGGCTGGCTTACAGGTTCAGAGGTTCAGTCCATTATCATCAAGGCAGGAACATGGCAGTATCCAGGCAGGCATGGTGCAGGAGGAGCTGAGAGTGCTACATCTTTATCTGAAGGCTGCTAGCAGAATACTGACTTCCAGACAGCTAGGATGAGGGTCCTAAAGCCAATGCCCATGGTGACATACCTACTTTAATGGGGCCACACTTTCTAATAGTGCCACTCCTTGGGCGGAGCATATATGAACCATCACAGCCATGAAGGATGGTAGTAGGGATAAAGCTTCTAGATAGACAACAGCTCGTAAGTCCTTCCATTTATCCCTCCCTCAGTGAGGTGTGTTTGTGTGCTCCTTTATGGAAGTCACAAAGAGAAGGTTATTTTTTTCCTTCTCAGAAGTTCTAGCGCACCTCTTGTTGACTCTGATACTAATGGAATCATCATGGCCAGGAAAACAGGACATGTGGTTTTACTTGAATTTTGAAGACTGCCCCCTTGTGTAAAAACATGGTGCAGAGCATCTGTTGAAAGATAAGCATGCCAATGCCTCTCTAAAAACCTTCAATGTTTTAGTCAAAAATCCTCTAAAAAACATGCCATATCTAGTTTTCTCATGTCTGTTACTTTATTTTCTTATGTCAATACCAAATCCACTGGCCAGAAAGCCCTCAGAATGGTAGATTCTATTTAAATGGAAATGTTTTCCTGAGGTTTAAGTAATTTCCTTTTAGACACATGTAAATTATAATTAATCATTTGGAAGAGAGGCGAATCTACTTATCTCCATTGAAAAATCTCCTGTCATTATCCACCTTTGCATTAAATACGAAGTGAAAATACCAAGTTCCTTATCCACAAGCAGATTTAACATATGGTTGCAGGTAGGTTCTCACTTTTAAATTGAATTTAATTATAATGATTTGCCTGGGCAATAATTATCCCAGCTGAATGGGGAGAGGATAGTACTTTCCCTTTAAATCACAGAATCAATTGAGGAATTGAAAGCAGCAGCCTTGCGGGTTCACACCCAGGTAAAGATCTTAGGCTTAAAAATGACCAAAAGCCAAAACTATAAAGCAAATATGTTCTTTCCCTCCTTGGATTTTTTTTTTTTTAACAAGCATCGTAAACATATTTTAAACAAGTAGATAAAAAAACAAAACAAAACAGTAGACACTCCCCCCCAGCACGAGTGATCAGACCCATGGACTCAATATATACTAGGTAAGCATTCTACCACGGAGTGACATGTCCAGCCACAGCAGCAGGGAACTAGGGACCAGAAATAGTGTCTCCTTATCTGACATGGTCCCTATATGATAGGTGTAGCAGGAACAGCGGGGGCCACCTCTATGTAAATGAGGGGGCAAAGGGGGGGTGCAGGACACAGCTGAAAATTCATCTCCTGCAGGAGGACCTAATTGAGGACTGCCTGAGAGACCAAGGATTGCTGGTGCAGACAATGCCAGCCAATCAGAAACTGCTGTTTAGAACAGATGCTTTCTTGGGACCAATGGAGCTCTGGTGGAGGCTATAAAAGGAACTTGCAGCAGTGCTCAGAGAGCTCTTGCTGTGTTTCTCTCCTGTTCCCGAAATCTGTGTCTTTGACTCTGTGCCACCTCCAACCCTCAAGGGCAGGTAGTGTCAGAAGACAAGCAGTCCAGGCCACAGGCACCAGATAGAAATGCTTACTTTTTAATTTTTAGTGACATTTTAGACTTACCTTGTGCATATGTGTGCGTATGTGCACATATATGGTCACATGTGTGTGTATACGTGTACATGTGTGCTTATGGAAGTCAGAGGACATTTTATGAGAGTTGTGTTCCTCCTCCTACCATGTGGGTCCCTGGGTTCAAATCCAGGCAGGCAGGCACCTTTGCTTGGTGAGTCATCTTGTCAGCCCCCTGAAAATCGACAGGGAAATTGATGCCAATTAAAAGCATGGGAGTTTTAAGGCTAATTTCTGATCTTCTCCTCTTTAGTATTTCTCTCTCTATATATTTGTTCTTCAGATTTATGAGATCTCCTAAGGCAACAGCCCCACTCCCTCTGTTTATGATCAGAACTTGTCATTGGATCTGACAGACAAGTATGAACAAGTCTGCTGTCCTTCGAATATGCTCACTGAGCCACAGTAGCCCCCGTCTTCAGTGGGATGTAGGCTAAATAGCTCCTAGGTTATTGTTGTCTGATTACTGAGCAATGGGGAAGGTTGGCCCGCTCCCCTCCCCCATTAATCTCCTTGCATAATGTCCAGTGACCCAACCATCTGGTCCCTCTGCTCCATTCCTTTCTGTCCCATTTCCTTACCCCACACTCTTATCTGCCACAGGTCTCCCACTGTGGGCTCTCATCTCTCTGCTCAGCCTCTCCATCCTTTCTCTCCCAGCTTCTATTCACCCCCTCCCACACACACACCCTGTTGTCATAACTGTTCGGAAGCCTTGGCAAATGGAACCAACACTGAACAATGTTAATGACTGCAGTGGAAACAGCTGGTTTCTCCGTGCTGGCAGGAACTAGTAAGGGTGAGAGAGGACGCCAGAAAGGAAGAACGTAAATAGCAAATTGTCCACCTTCCTTGGCATCGGTCCAAAGCGTCACCTTCTTTTACCTCATGTTTACCAAAAACTGTAGCTAAGGGCCAGGCTTCGCATGCAGCATATGCCTATGATTACAGTCTGGAAGACTACAGTTCCCGGCTGGCCTGGATAACAGAGCAATACTCTACTCAAAAGAAAAAAAAAGTGGAAATGGACAGATAAATAGATGAGAGATAGGTATATCCCAAAACCATGGCTTCTCAGTCTGCAGGTGGTGACTTCTTTGGGGGTCAAATGACCCTTTCACAGGGATCGTCTAAGACCATTGGAAAATACAGATAATTATAGTGTGATTTATAGCAGTAGCAGAACTACAGTTGTGAGGTAGCAATGAAAGTGACTTTATGATTGTGCGTCACGACAACACAAGGAACTAACTGTACTAAAAGGTCACAGTGTTAGGAAGACTGAGGACCTTGTGACAACTGTCTCTGAAGTGGAAAGTGTTTAATAGGCTTGGCTTCCACTTCTAATGCGTAGGTTTTTAAGGGTAGGTAAAGGGAAAACGTGTATGAACCCAAATATCAAGTTGTTTGGGACAGTTCTAGCATTTTTTCTTTATCATTGTGGGGCAGGGCCATCCTCAGGGCAGCACAAGTGCCGCCATTACAAGAGCAGCTGTATCTGCTTACCTAAGATCATTTTAGCCTGCTTTGTTGATAGAGGCCATTATTTCCTAGAGAGGGGGAGAGGAACATCTAACTCTTCCCCCAAGACATTTTATCCAATTCTGCCCTAATTGCATGTGCTCTGGGGGGGGGTAATGCTGGGGGGAAGGCCAATTAAGAGGGGGTCCCATCTATGTATTTATGGGGAAGCCATCATTCGTGACAGGTTGGGCGCAGACTTTCCAGTGCAGAGATCCATCCATGTTTCTGTCAACGGTCCCTTATCTGTCCTCTGTAAGCAGGCCCAATATGTCTCTAGGCTTCTCAGGGTAAGCTTTGTTTGTTTGTCCCTTAGAGGGATGGGTTAGGCATTATTTAGTCTCCTCAAGGGAAGAAATTTTAGCAATAACCAGGCAATTAGTGAAATAGTCTGCAGCTATGCTTTCTCTTTCTGATAATCCTCTTCTATGGACTTTTACAGATTATGTTCATCAGGGTCCATGTTGGAAATAGGGACTATGTTTAAAATAGGAAAACTGGAGGAGAGCTTATTGAAGAGACTCTTTGCAAGGTTGTGGAAAGTGTGGCCGTGTGGCCATGAGCCACAACATAAGGTCCAGGAGCCAGGGCAGGGCTGCTGAGGGATGATGATGGAGCTGGTGCAGAAAGTGTGTCTTCAGCAGGCGTTGGGACCATCCCTGGAGTGATACAGACTCTCCCCCTCCATCTCCCACTGGGTCTTCCTTTTGGCTAGCTGTCTCAGTCAGGGTTTCTATTCCTGCACAAACATCATGACTAAGAAGTAAGTTGGGGAGGAAAGGATTTATTCAACGCACACTTCCACATTGCTGTTCATCACTAATGGAAGTCAGGACTAGAACTCAAGCAGGTCAGGAAGCAGGAGCTGATGCAGAGGCCATGGAGGGATGCTGCTTACTGGCTTGCTTCCCCTGGCTTGTTCAGCTTGCTTTCTTATAGAACCTAAAACCACCAGCCAGGGATGGCGCCACCCACAATGGGCCCTCCCCTGTTGATCACTAAATGAGAAAACGCCTTATAGCTGGATCTCATGGAGGCACTTCCCCAACTGAAGCTCCTTTCTCTGTGATAACTCCAGCTTGTGTCAAGTTGACACACAGAACCAGCCAGTCCACTAGCCCAACCTGAAGCTGGTCAAGAGAGCTCATGGCTACAGTTATGTAAACTACTCTCATCATGGCAGAGGTGAGATTGGAAAAATGTGAGTGAGGGTCCAGATGGGACCACATGTGAGCTGTGGACATGAAGGCACACCCTTCCTGAGAGGTGGGACAACAGGAAATACAGAGACATGGAACTAAACCTTTATATGAAATTACTAGGGTAGCATCTTAGGAGCAAGAAGCCAGTCTATAGAAATAATAGATTTTTGGTCTTCGTCTTTGACTAGAATGTCAACGGGAGGCGTTTATGTACCAGTGGATACCCAAATCTCTAAAATATGTGCTGCTATTATTAGGTCCATCTAAAAATACTGCGTTTTGCAAGAGAAAGCTTGACTGTATTCGTGCTTACATGTTTTATGTGTCAGTGCTGAGTAATTTTAGTAAAGGATCATAAGTAATTCTGATTTAATAAAGAGGCTAAGAGAACAGCTATTGTTTTCAGGCCTCTGTCCCTTTTCTTGCAGAAATAGTTCCCTGAGTTTCCAGTCGCACCCTTCCCGTCTCAGACTGTGGGCGGCCAGTGATTCAGCTTGGCCCCAGTGTGTACTCTGTTCTCGGGGGGCTCAGGCAAACACACAAAGATGAGAGTGTGAAGTGTGTCAGGTCTACCGATGTAGGGCCTGGCCTGATAGGAGTGTTAAGACAGGAAGTGTGGATGGGCATTTCTGCCCTGGAGTGGACACTGGGCCACGGAAACAGCATGAAGAAGAGTAGATGCTGGGTATGAGGAGAGGCCAGGCTCTGGCGACAGCAACCGAGTCCTCGAGTCTGTTCCACAAACCAGGGGAAGGCCTTCCACCCAACAAGCCAGTTCCTTTGGACTCAGGCCCTTTAAAGTTGGGTTTTCTGTTACTGGGAGCCTAAAGTTTCTTAAACTCATACAAAATACTGTCATCAAATTATCTGTATGAGCCTTTTCTTTCAAGATAAAACAGTTGACCTCTGTCTTAGTCAGGGTTTCTATTCCTTCACAAGCATCATGACCAAGAAGCAAGTTGGGGAGGAAAGGCTTTATTCATCTTACACTTCCACACAGCTGTTTATCACCAAAGGAAGTCAGGACTGGAACTCAAGCAGGTCAGGAAGCAGGAGTTGATGCAGAGGCCATGGAGGGATGTTATTTACTGGCTTGCTTCCTCTGGCTTGCGCAGCCTGCTCTCTTATAGAACCCAAGAGCACCAGCCCAGGGATGGCACCACCCACAAGGGGCCCTCCCCCCTTGATCACTAATTGAGAAAATGCCCCACAGCTGGATCTCATGGAGGCACTTCCCCAACTGAAGCTTCTTTCTCTGTGATAACTCCAGCCTGTGTCAAGTTGACACACAAAACCAGCCAGTACAACCTCCATCACTTTCATTAACTTATAGTTTTCCCCCTTAAAAAGCATCTCCATAGTGTGCTAGAAATACCTTACTACAGCAGCCAGCAGTCTATCAGCAAGTTGGTGATTTCAGCAAAACTTAGACATCCCTTCCTTTAGAACTGAAGCTTGCCTTTTACCTTGCTTTAGTCTATATTTTTGTATATGCTAAATATAAAAGTATTTAGGAATATTTTCAGTGCTTAACAGTGGGGCTCCAGAGACTGGAAAGATGACTCAGTGGTTCAATCCCAGCACAAACATGGTGGCTCACAAGCATTCAGTTCTGGGGAATCTGATGCCCTCTTCTCTGCGGGCATTGGACATACACAAATGTATCTTTGGGTAAAACATCTGTGCACATTTAAAAGCAAACCAAAATATGTCTGTGCTCCATACTTAGATATTGTCATGGTGTTGCATTGCATGGTAAACATGGATGTTTAGATTGTCATATCACATGGATTAGTTTGTTCCTTGCTTCACTGATTCTGCAGACTACACCTTTTGTATAGTTTATATGGTTGAAGATGGTTTACACCCACACATTTTAGTGAATGTGTAGCTTTCGCTAGAGGCAGAAGGCAGAAGGAAGGTGGCAGTTACATAGGTCATAGAAAATTACCCTCAGAGCTACTTTGTTCTTTGTGCGGCAGGAGAGTGGGAACTAGAGTTAGATGTGGCTTAGGTCAGGTCTGGAAATGAGGAAAGCAGCTATGTGAGTTCCAGGGCCAGACTCAGCATGGGGAACACCAGAAGAGGTGGTGGTCATTGTCCTCATGGTCACTGCTCTTCCTCTGGCTCACCCTGGGCAGCTCTGCTCTCATCAGTTCTCTGGACCCTGCCCTCAGAGGAGAGAGTTGAGACGCAGTGCTTGGGCTGAGGACAGAGCTTGGGGCTAGAAACTTACCTAGCATTTGTGAGGTCCCAGGTTCAATCTCTGGCACTGGGGAAAATACACATGGTATAAGACATAATTTCTTCTTCTTCTTCTTCTTCTTCTTCTTCTTCTTCTTCTTCTTCTTCTTCTTCTTCTTCTTCTTCTTCTTCCTCTTCCTCTTCCTCTTCCTCTTCCTCTTCCTCTTCCTCTTCCTCTTCTTCTTTCTTCTTCTTCTTCTTCTTCTTCTTCTTCTTCTTCTTCTTCTTCTTCTTCTTCTTCTTCTTCTTCTTCTTCTTCTTCTTCCTCTTCCTCTTCCTCTTCTTCTTTCTTCTTCTTCTTCTTCTTCTTCTTCTTCTTCTTCTTCTTCTTCTTCTTCTTCTTCTTCTTCTTCTTCTTCTTCTCCTCCTCCTCCTCCTCCTCCTCCTCCTCCTCCTCCTCCTCCTCTTTTTTCTTCTCCTTCTCCTCCTCCTCTTTTGTTTTTTTTTAAAGCAATGGATAAAAAGCATAAGGATAAAATAGCTCTGTTCTGCCCCTATAGTGGCAGAAGGACTTGGCTGTAAATTCAGAGATGTATTTCAGTTCTAGTTCCAGCTTTCTAGGCTGTAAGATTTCTGGAAGGTGGGTACGATAAGGCTACCTGCATCACAAAGTTGTAATTAAAGAGATCATTTCAGCTACAGTTAGCATAGTGCTTGTAATACTTCAAGTCCTCAGGAAATGTTAGCTTGGGAGAGAAAATAGAATACACATAATAGAATGGATTGATTGATTATGGGGTGGGTGTCAGTCTTCAGTTTAGCCTGTCTGAAACTGCATTAACTCAGGCTGGCCTTGAACTCCAGGAAATCCTCCTGCCTCAGTCTTTCAAGTTTTGGGATTACAAAAGCAAGCTACCATGACTAGCCTAGGAGATTTTTACAAAAGCAAGTTGTCTTTCCCTAATCAGCTACCCTCAAATCCCTTTACACACAAGCCTTACAATAGCCAAGTTCCTTGTCAACCAGCTTGAGAATGACTGTAGATCACATTGCATTTCAAATAACCAGAGCACAGTGCGGGGGGGGGGTATGAGGGACAGGGGGGAGGTCTGGGGTCTGACGTTAACTCGGTGTTTATATTGTTCATGCTACTTACTCTTCAAGTGCAATCATAATCAGGAAGTTAACACTAAAAATAGCACTGGGTCTCATTTCTCTCTCTGAGCTATCTATCAGCCAGCACCACTGTTTTCCAGGGATGTTTATTTACTCAATTTACAACAGCAAATCTTTTCTCTCATGAGCCTGACAGCCACAGGTCAGACGTCACAGTGACACGCCGTGCAGAGCAGAACCTTCCTGCCTGGTGAAGCCGCCATTTTTCCTTGAGGATCTTGCTGGAAGCGGGAGGTTCACGTGAGAGTTCAGTGAACAATTTCCATGTGGAAAACTGAGAGCATTCACCACAGAACTATCACCACATTCAGAGCTTCCCTGCCTCAGAAGAGGAAAGATTAGCTTGTAGGTTGTGCTATCTCCCATTCCTCTATGCTTCAAGTGCAAGTGTGAGTTGAATGCTGGACAAAGAGGCTCCCTGATGGCTCCCTGTCTCCAGTGGCCCCCACTTATACGATTGCAGGGAAAACTGGAAGTTTCTCCATATCTTTTTAATATAGTACCTGAAGTTCTAGCTAGAGTAATTAGACAACATAAGGAGGTCAAAGGGATACAAATTGGAAAGGAAGAAGCCAAACTATCACTATTTGCAGATGATATGATAGTATATTTAAGCAACACAAAAATCTCCACCAGAGAACTCCTACAGCTGATAAACAACTTCAGCAAAGTGGCTGGTTATAAAATCAACTCAAGCAAATCAGTAGCCTTCCTATATGCAAAGGATAAGCAGGCTGAGAGAGAAATTAGGGAAATGACACCCTTCAGAACAGCCAAAACCAATATAAAGTATCTTGGGGTGACTCTAACCAAACAAGTGAAAGATCTGTATGAGAAGAACTTCAGGTCTCTGAAGAAGGAAATCGAAGAAGACCTCAGAAAATGGAAAAATTTTCCAGGCTTGTGGATTGGCAGGATTAATATAGTAAAAATGGCCATCTTACCAAAAGCAATCTACAGATTTAACACAATCGCCATCAAAATACCAACTCAGTTCTTCATAGAGTTAGAAAGAGCAATTCTCAAATTCATCTGGAATAACAAAAAACCCAGGATAGCTAAAACTATTCTCAACAGTAAAAGAACTTCTGGAGGAATCAGTATCCCAGACCTCAAGCAGTACTACGGAGCAACAAAGTTAAAAACTGCATGATATTGGTACAGTGACAGGCAGGTAGATCAATGGAATAGGATTGAAGACCCAGAAATGAACCCACACACCTATGGTCACTTGATCTTTGACAAAGGAGCTGAAAGCATCCAGTGGAAAAAAGATAGCCTTTTCAACAAATGGTGCTGGCTCAACTGGAGGTCAGCTTGCAGAAGAATGAGAATTGATCCATTCTTATCTCCTTGTACTAGGCTCAACTCCAAGTGGATCAAGGACCTCCACAGAAAACCAGACACACTGAAACTAATAGAAAATAAAGTGGCAAAGACCCTTGAGGACATGGGCACAGGGGAGAAGTTCCTGAATAGAACACCAATAGCTTATGATCTAAGATCAAGAATTGACAAATGGGACCTCATAAAATTGCAAAGTTTCTGTAAGGCAAAGGACACTGTCAAGTGGACAAAAGGGCAACCAACAAATTGGGAAATGATCTTCACTAACCCTACATCCAACAGAGGGTTAATATCCAATGTATACAAAGAACTCAAGAAGTTAGACCCCAGAGAACCAAATAACCCTATTAAAAAATGGGGTACAGAGCTAAACAAAGAATTTTCACACGAAGAACTTCTGAATGGCTGAGAAGCACCTTAAAAAATGTCCAACATCATTAGTCATTAGGGAAATGCAAATCAAAACAGCCTTGAGATTTCACCTTACACTAGTTAGAATGGCTAAGATTAAAAACTCAGGAAACAGTAGGTGGCTGTGAGGATGTGGAGAAAGAGGAACACTCCTCCACTGCTGGTGGGAATACAAGTTGGTAAAACTACTCTGGAAATCAGTCTGGCAGTTCCTCAGAAAACTGGGCACAACACTTCTGGAGGATCCTGCAATACCCAGAGGATTCCCTGGCATGTAATAAGGACACATGCTCCACTATGTTCATAGCAACCCTATTTATAATAGCCAGAAGCTGGAAAGAATCCAGATGTCCCTCAATGGAGGAATGGATACAGAAAATGTGGTATATTTACACAATGGAATACTACTCAGCAATTAAAATAAATTCATGAAATTCTTAGGCAAATAGTTGGATCTGGAAAATATCATCCTAAGTGAGGTAACCCAATCACAAAAGAACACACATGGAATACAGTCACTGATAAGTGGGTATTAGCTCAGAAACTCTGAATACCCAAGACACAATTCACATATCAAATAACTCCCAAGAAGAAGGAAGGAGAGGTCCCTGATCCTGAAAAGGCTTGTTCTAGCATTGTAGGGGAGTACCAGGACAGAGAAGTAGGAGGGGGGGGTTGATAGGAGAATGGGTGGAGGGAAGAGCATTAGGGAACTTATGGGGAGGGGGGAAGTGGGAAGAGGAAAATCATTTGGAATGTGAACATAGAATATGGAAAGTAAAAATTATAATAAAAAAGGAAGAGGGCCATTATTAGGAATCTCCATATGGCCTTTTTCTGATTATCAGATGCTAAGATGCTGATCAGAGACCAAATGACCACAATTCCACATTGTTTACTTCTAGAATATCTCTGGCTTGTCTGTCAAAAACTTGAAGAACAAGAAGAGACATTGTTCTTTTTCTTTTATAAGCAGTTGATGCAAAATGGAAGGACACATTCCTTTTTTTACCTCCATGGGGAACCGGCCAAGTCTGTAGAGTGCTTTCTTTACAGGCAGGAGGTCCGAGGACTACATAAAAGCCACATCTGTCCCTCCAGAGAGTAGACCTGGGGCAGACCACTAGGGCTCACTGGCTAGCCATCTAGCTAAATCAGCAAGTTCTAAGTTCAATGAGAGGCCGTACCCGAAAAATAAGCCAGACAGTGGTTGAGAAAGAAATATGATGGGACGTGGGGGCCCGTGGCCTACCCAGAGAGCAGCAGAGGAAGAGATTCCCAGCGGCCATATTCGCTCCCTGCCTGGACAGAAAAGTGTCACTAGGTACTGTATCACCCTGAGCTTTAGATCTCTGGTGGTGCAAACTGCCAGGGGTCTGCCTGCGCCAAAGAACTGAGCATATAAGCGGCTTGTCTGCCAGTCCGCCGGGCGTGGGGCCTGTGTCCTGCCCAGAGAGCAGCAGAGGAAGAGATTCCCTGCAGCCATATTCGCTGCCTGCCAGGACAGAAAAGTGTCACTAGGTACTGTATCACCCTGAGCTTTAGATCTCTGGGGGTGCAAACCGACAGGGGTCTGCCTGCACTCAGGAACTGAGCACATAGGTGGGTCATCTGCCAGACCTCTGGGCGTGGGGCCTGTGTCCTATGTGAGAATCAACAGAGGGAGTGACCCCCACCACATCATCTTCACCCTATAACAGAGCAGTCAGAGAACACCTGACTCACCTTGACAACCCAAGTATAACATTGCTTGAGGCAAGACTGAGCAGGGCGTCAAAGGCACAAAAGAGGAAGGCAGCATATCAGTAATCTGTGCCAGAGGAAACCCAGTCATTCCGTGTTGCAGAAATAACCTTAAAGATCCACAGTAGGTTGAAGCACCAGCCAGTGACAATAAGACCATCTAACACCAGGGAGAACTAGACTAAAGGCAAACGTAGGAACGTTACTAACAGAAACCAAGGCATTATGGCAGCATCTGAACCCAATTCCCCAACAATAGCAAGTCCTGGATACCCCAACACACCAGAAAAACAAGAGTTGGATTTAAAAGCACTGGTAAGGATGCTGTTAGAGGACACATGAGGGACATAAATAAATCTCTTAAAGAAATTCAGGAGAAAAATGATCAAAAGCTAGAAGCCCTTACAAGGGAAACACAAAAATCACTTAAAGAAATTCAGGAGAATATGGGCCAGAAGTTAGTAGCCAATAAGGAGGAAATGCAGAAATTACTTAAAAAAATACAGGAGAAGTTTGATCAACAGGCAGAAGTCATGAAAGAGGAAACACAAAAATTGCTCAAAGAATTAGAGGAAAACACAAACAAGCAAATGACGGAACTGAGCAAAAACGTCCAGGATCTAAAAACAGAAGTAGAAACAACTAAGAAAGCACAAAGGGAGACATCTTCGGAGATAGAAAACCTTAGGAAGAAATCAGGGACCATAGATGCAAATATCAACAACAGAATACAAGAGATAGAAGAAAGAATCTCAGATGCCGAAGATACCATAGAAACCATGGACTCAACAGTCAAAGAAAATGCAAAGAGCAAAAAGCTTGTAACCCAAAACATCCAGGAAATCCAGGACACGATGAGAAAGCCAAATCTAAGGATTATAGGCATAGATGAGAGTGAAGATTTACAACTTAAAGGGCCAGGAAATATCTTCAACAAAATTATGGAAGAAAACTTCCCTAACCTAAAGAGAGAGATGCCCATGAATATACAAGAAGCCTACAGAACTCCAAACAGACTGGACCAGAACAGAAATACCTCCCGTTACATAATAATCAAAACCCCAAATGTACTTACTAAACAAAGAAAGAATACTTAGGGCAGTAAGAGAAAAAGGGCAAGTAACATATAAAGGAAGACCTATTAGAATTATACCAGACTTCTCACCAGAGGCCATGAAAGCTAGAAGATCCTGGGCGGAGCTCATGTAGACTCTAAGAGAACACAAATGCCAGCCGAGACTACTATACCCAGCGAAACTCTCAATCACTATAGATGGAGAAACCAAGAGATTCCATGACAAAACCAAATTTACACAATATCTTTCCACAAACCCAGCCCTACAAAGGATAATAGGGGGAAAACACCATTACAACGAGGGAAACCATACCCTGGAAAAAGCAGGATATTAAGCTTCTTTCATTAAACCCCAAAGAAGATAACCACACAAGTATAAAATTAAAATAAAAAATGATAGGAAGCAATAACCACTACTCCTTAATATCTCTGAGCATCAATGGACTCAATTCCCCAATAAAAAGACATAGACTAACAGACTGGTTACGTAAACAGGACCCTACATTTTGCTGCATACAGGAAACACACCTCAGTGTCAAAGATAAACACTACCTTAGAGTAAAAGGCTGGAAGACAATTTCTACAAGCAAATGGTCCCAGGAAACAATCCAGAGTTGCCATTCTAATATCAGATAAAATTGACTTTCAATCTAATGTCATCAAAAGAGACATGGAAGGTCACTTCTTGCTGGTCAAAGGAAAAATCCAACAAGAACAACTCTCAATCCTGAACATCTATGCTCCAAATACAAGGGCGCCCTCATTCATAAAAGAAACTTTACTAAAGCTCAAAGCACACAAAGCAAAAGAATATACCTTTTTCTTAGCACCTCATGGTACCTTCTCCAAAATTGATCATATAGTTGGTCACAAGACAGACCTCAACAAATATAAGAAGATTGAAATAATCCCATGCCTCCTATCAGATCACTATGGAGTAAAAGTGGTCTTTAATAATAATGAAAACAACAGATAGCCCACATACACATGGAAACTGAACAATGCTCTACTCAATGATACCTTGGTCAAGGAAGAAATAAAGAAAGAAATCAAAGATTTTTTAGAATTTAATGAAAATGAAGGCACAACATACATGAATCTATGGGACACAATGAAAGCAGTGCTAAGAGGAAAACTCATAGCTTTGAGTGCCTCCAAAAAGAAATTCGAGAGAGCATACACTAGAAGATTAACAGAACAACCGAAAGCCCTGGAACAAAAAGAAGCTAATTCACCCAGGAAGAGAAGAAGACAGGAAATCATCAAACTCAGGGCTGAAATCAATCAAGTAGAAACCAAGAGAACCATACAAAGAATCAGCAAAACCAAAGGCTGGTTCTTTGAAAAAAATCAACAAGATAGATAAACCCTTAGCCAGACTAACCAAAGGGCACAGAGAAATTATCCAAATTAACAAAATTAGAAATGAAAAAGGAGATATTACAACAGAAACTGAGGAAATTCAAAAAATAATCAGATCCTACTACAAAAGCCTGTACTCAACACAACTGGAGAATCTGGAGGAAATGGACATTTTCTTAGACAGATACCAAATTCCAAAATTAAACCAGGATCAAATAGATCATCTAAACAGACCCATAACCCCTAAAGAAATAGAAGGGGTCATAGATAGCCTTCCGACCAAAAAAAGCACAGGACCAGATGGTTTCAGTGCAGAATTCTATCAGACCTTCAAAGAAGACTTAACACCAATACTCTTCTAATTATTCCACCAAATAGAAACAGAAGGAACACTACCGAACTCTTTCTACGAAGCCACTATTATGCTGATACCAAAACCACACAAAGATCCAACTAAGAAAGAGAATTTCAGGCCAATTTCCCTTATAAATATCGATGCAAAAACACTCAATAAAATTCTTGCCAACCGAATCCAAGAACACACCAAAACGATCGTCCACCATGATCAAGTAGGCTTCATCCCAGGGATGCAGGGATGGGTCAATATAAGGAAATCCATAAATGCTATCCACTACATAAACAAACTAAAAAAAAAAAACAAACACATGATCATTTCATTAGATGCTGAAAAAGCATTTGACAAAATTCAGCATCCTTTCATGCTAAAAGTCTTGGCAAGGACAGGAATTCAAGGACCATATCTAAACATAGTAAAAGCAATATACAGCAAACTGGTAGCCAACATCAAACTAAATGGAGAGAAACTTGAAGCAATCCCACTAAAATCAGGGACTAGACAAGACTGCCCCCTCTCTCCATATCTTTTCAATATAGTTGTTGAAGTCCTAGCTAGAGCAATTAGACAACATAAGGAGGTCAAAGGGATACAAATTGGAAAACAAGAAGTCAAACTATCACTATTTGCAGATGATATGATCGTATACTTAAGTGACCCTAAAAACTCTATTAGAGAACTCCTACAATTGATAAACAACTTCAGCAAAATGGCTGGCTACAAAATCAATGCAAGCAAATCAGTAGCGTTTATATACTCAAAGGATATGCAGACTGAGAAAGAAATTAGGGAAATGAAAACTGGGTACCTTACTTCCAGAAGATCCTGCTATACCACTCCTGGGCATATACCCAGAAGACTCCCCACCATGTAATAAGGATACATGTTCTACTATGTTCATAGCAGCCCTATTTGTAATTGCCAGATGCTGGAAAGAACCCAGGTATCCCTCAACAGAAGAGTGGATGCAAAAAATGTGGTATATCTACACAATGGAGTACTATTCAGCCATTAGAAACAATGAATTTATGAAATTCTTAGGCAAATGGATGGAGCTAGAGAATATCATACTAAGTGAGATAACCCAGACTCAAAAGGTGAATCATGGTATGCACTCACTAATAAGTGGATATTAACCTAGAAAACTGGAATACCCAAAACATAATCCACACATCAAATGAGGTACAAGAAGAAAGGAGGAGTGGCCCCTGGTTCTGGAAAGACTCAGTGAAACAGTATTCAGCAAAACCAGAACGGGGAAGTGGGAAGGGGTGGGTGGGAGGACAGGGGAAGAGAAGGGGGTTTGCGGGACTTTCGGGGAGTGGGGGGGGGGCTAGAAAAGGGGAAATCATTTGAAATGTAAATAAATTATATCGAATTAAAAAAAAAATAAATTAGGGAAATGACACCCTTCACAATAGCCACAAACAGCATAAAGAATCTTGGGGTAACTCTAACCAAACAAGTGAAAGATCTATATGACAAGAACTTCAGATCTCTGAAGAAGGAAATCAAAGAAGATCTCAGAAAATGGAAAAATCTTCCATGCTCGTGCATTGGCAGGATTAATATAGTTAAAATGGCCATCTTGCCAAAGGCAATCTACAGATTCAATGCTATCCCCATAAAAATCCCAACACAGTTCTTCATAGAGCTGGAAAGAGCAATTCTCAAGTTCATCTGGAATAACAAAAACCCAGGATAGCTAAAACTATTCTCAACAGTAAAAGAACTTCAGGGGGATTCAGTATCCCAGACCTCAAACTTTACTACAGAGCAATAGTGATAAAAACTGCATGGTATTGGTACAATATCAGGCAAGTGGATCAATGGAATAGGATTCAAGACCCAGAAATGAACCAACACACCTATGGTTACTTGATCTTCTACAAAGGAGCTCAAAGCATCCAGTGGAAAAAAGATAGTCTTTTCAACAAATGATGCTGGTTCAATTGGAGGTCAGCATGCAGAAGAATGTGAATCGATTCATTCTTATCTCCTTGTACTAAGCTCAACTCCAAATGGATCAAGGACCTCCACATAAAACCTGACACACTGAAACTAATAGAAAAGAAACTGGGGAAGACCCTTGAGGACATGGGCACAGGGGAATATTTCCTGAATAGAACACCAATAGCTTATGCTCTAAGATCAAGAATTGACAAATGGGACCTCATAAAACTACAAAGTTTCTGTAAGGCAAAGGTCACTGTCAAAAGGAGAAAACGTCAACCAATAGATTGGGAAAGGATCTTCACCAACCCTAAATCTGACAGAGGGCTAATATCTAATATATACAAAGAACTCAAGAAGGTAGAACCCAGAGAACCAAATAACCCCATTAAAAAGTGGGGTATGGAGCTAAACAAAGAATTTTCACATGAAGAACTTTGGAGGGCTGAGAAACACCTTAAGAAATGTTCAACATCATTAATCATTAGGGAAATGCAAATCAAAACAACCCTGAGATTTCACCTCACACCAGTCAGAATGGCTAAGGTCAAAAACTCAGGAGAGAGCAGGTGTTGGGTAGGATGTGGAGAAAGAGGAACACTCCTCCACTGCTGGTAGGATTGCAAGATGGAGCAACCACTTTGGAAATCAGTCTGACAGTTCCTCAGAAAACTGGGCATGACACTTCCTGAGGACTCTACTATACCACTCCTGGGCATATACCCAGAGGATTCTTCAGCATGCAATAAGGACACATGCTCCACTATGTTCATAGCAGCCCTATTTGTAGTAGCCAGAAGCTGGAAAGAACCCAGGTGTCCCTCAGTGGAGAAATGGATACAAAAATGTGATATATTTACACAATGGAGTACTATTCAGCTATTAGAAACAATGAATTCATGAAATTCTTAGACAAATGGATGGATCTGGAGAACATCATACTAAGTGAGGTAACACAGTCTCAAAAGATCAATCATGGTATGCACTTACTGATGAGTGGATATTAGCCTAGAAACTTTGAACACCCAAGACATAATCCACATATTAAATGATGTCCAAAAAGAATGGATGAGTGGCCCCTGGTTCTGGAAAGACTCAGTGCAACAGTATAGGGGAAATACCAGAACAGGGAAGTGGGAAGGGGTAGATGGAGGAACAGGGGGAGGGAAGAGGGCTTATGGGACTTGTGGGGAGTGGGGACCCAGAAAAGGGGAAATCATTTGAAATGTAAATAAAAAATATATCAATAAAGAAAAAAAATTTAAAAAAAGAAAACTAAAAAAAAATATGACATTGACTTTAGACCTCTACATGCGCATGTGCACATGCACACACATAAACACATAAACACATATATGCACACATACACATACACACATGCACATATTTTGTACATGTATACCTGCATGTGAACACATACACAACCACACATACACACTTGCATGTACATGTACATATATGCATATGGAGACACAATACACACACACACACACACACACACACACACACACACACACACTCACACACAGGAAAGCCAGGCTTGGTAGTGCATGCCTGTGATCCCTCAGCACTTGGGAGGCTAAGTCAGGAAGATTGTCTTGGCATGAGTTCGAGGCCAGCTGGGCTACATGGCAAGACTCTGTTTCAAAGCCAACAAACAAACAAACAAACAAACAAACAAACAAACAAACAAAGCAAACAAACAGACAAACACACAGTCAGACAAACAGACAACTAAAAGAACAAACTAGTAAGCCCTTCCAGAGCAGGTTGGAATGCAATAATTTGGAGGTCCTGCTGGAGCTGTTTGATAAGAGCTGGGGGTAGTTGGTTCTGGAGTTACTCAGCTCACCTCCTTCTCTAACAGCCCTGCTTCTTTAGCAGCCCTCTTCTATTAAAAAAAGCAAGCAAGGGAGGAATTAGCCACCCAGTCCCCGAAGCACACACCAGGCAGTCTGGGGACATAGCTCTGTAATCTGTGAGCCCCATGTGTTAGCTGTAAAAATGGGAGATTTCCAGACAAAGCTGCCAACGTGACGGAGACAACGTGAGCAGGATTGGAAGAAGAGAGTAGAGTGCACACTTACCAAGGAAATCCAGTGTGCTGGGGTTACAGCTCCCAGGCTTTGTGGAGAACCCCATCCCGAGGCTAGCCGTGTGGCTAGAGGAAAGAGGGGAGGCTGAGGGGTGCTAGGCCTTGGTTGGAGAAGTCACTAGCAGTGAGATCTCTAGATGTTTCTTTCCACACGTGCAGAGCAGAGCACACTTGCAGAACAGAGGACACTTGCAGAACAGAGGACACTTGCAGAACAGAGGACACTAGCAGAACAGAGGACCCTTGCAGAACAGAGGACACTTGCAGGACAGAGCACACTTGCAGAACAGAGGACACTTGCAGAACAGAGGACACTTGCAGAACAGAGCACACTTGCAGAACAGAGGACACTTGCAGAACAGAGGACACTTGCAGAACAGAGGACACTTGCAGAACAGAGGACACTAGCAGAACAGAGGACCCTTGCAGAACAGAGGACACTTGCAGGACAGAGCACACTTGCAGAACAGAGGACACTTGCAGAACAGAGGACACTTGCAGAACAGAGGACACCTGCAGAACAGAGCACACTTGCAGAACAGAGGACACTTGCAGGACAGAGGACACTTGCAGGACAGAGGACACTTGCAGGACAGAGGACACTTGCAGGACAGAGGACACTTGCAACAAGGGCCTGGGCCATCTCCCTGGGTTGACAGAGGCTGTAGTAACATGAAAATGCATGAAGCCAATCAGAAGGTGACAGGATGGGCAGGGTGGGTGTGTTACTTTCCCAGAGACCAGGTACCCATCCTTCCCAAGCAACCCCGTTCCTTCCCTCTCAGAACCAACTTGCGGCCATCTTGGAGGCTGTGGAGAGTCTTCTTTGGACAAACTATATGCCATTTTTAAAAATTAGATGTTTTCTTTATTTACATTTCAAATGTTATCCTGGTTCCTCATTTTCCCTCCAAAATCCCCCTATTCCATCCCCCCTTTCCCTGCTCACCAATCTACCCATTCCTGCTTCCCTGCCCCGGCATTCCCCTACCCTGGGGCATTGAGACTTCACAGAACCCAGGGCCTCTCCTCTCATTGATATCCAACAAGGCCATCCTCTGCTACATATGCAGCTGGAGCCATGGGTCCCCCCCATGTGTACTCTTTGGTTGGTGGTTTATCCCTGGGAGCTCTGGGGCACTGGTTGGTTCACATTGCTGTTCCTTCTATGGGGCTGCAAGCTCCTTCAGCTCCTTAGGTTCTTCCTCTAGCTCCTCCACTGGGGACTGCTATTTTTGAGTAGAGGTAATATGAAGTTGAATATGAAGACCAAATGAGTCTTTTGGTAGGTCAGTGACAAAAATCATACCAAGAATCCATGGGCAGGTCTAAGAGACGGCTCAGTTTGTAAAGGGCCTTGTCCCAAGGCCTGATGACATGAGTTCATGAGACCCACGGCAAAGGAGAAAGGTGACTCCCACAAGCTGTCTTGGTGTCCCATGTGTGCATGTGCGTATCCATCCATACACATACATGCACTCAAACACATGCATGTGCTCACAAAATAAACTTAAAACGTAGTAATAATAAAAAGGAGTGCATGGACAAAGGTGGGCTTCGGGGGTTTAAATGCTCAAGTCAGGCCCAGCCTTTCTCTTTCTGATCCTGTGGGTCCACATGCAGAACTCTGAAGCTATTGTTCTTCCAGCACCATGTTTGCCTGTGTGTCTTTGTGCTTCCCACCAGGTAATAATGGACTAAACCTCTGAAACTGTAAGCCAGCCCCGTGAAATGCTTTCTTTTATAAGAGCTGCCGTGGTCATGATGTCTCTCCACAGCAATAGAACACGGACGAAAACACCTGCTATACTAAATTTATTAGTGTTTCTGAATGAGTGTGTGAGCACATGGGCGAGTGGAAGGAAACCTTCTGCAGGTCATGGGCACAGGTTGTTATGAACAGTAGCTTCCAGTGATCGTATTCCATCTTTTCTTGGAACACAAGAGTATGAGGTTGAATCTATAACTTGTGTGCACTCTCTCTCTAGCATTTTACTGTGTGTCCCTGGTTGACCTAAATTACATCATGAAGATGAGGCAGGCCTTGAACTTGCTGCAAAGCCAGGGGTGACCTTGCACCTCTGCTCCACGCTCCTGCTTTAATCTCCCAAGAGCCAGGATCACAGGTGTATACCACCACACTGCTTATGTGGTATGGGAAACCCAACACTTCCTTTTCTCCCTCCTTTTCTCTCTTCCTTTACGTTTGTTCTGTTTTCTTTGAGACAAAGTCTTGTTGTAATTCTCAGTCTAGCCTCTCAAACTCAAAATCCTCCTTTCCCAGTTTCCCGAGCAATGGGATTATACAGGCGTATACCACTACAGATGGTCTCTCTCTCTCTCTCTCTCTCTCTCTCTCTCTCTCTCTCTCTCCACTCTCTCCCTTTCTTTCTTTCTCTTTCTCCACATGTATATGTGTGTATTAGACATATGTGTGTGTGTGTGTGTGTGTGTGTGCATTTGCCTAAGTTTGTGCATGTATGCCATGAACGTGAAGTGCCAGTGATATCAGATGAGGGCAAATCCCCTAGAACTGGAGTTAGAGTTGGTTGTAAGCCAACCATATGGACACCAATTACAGATTCTGGGTCTTGTACAAGAGCAGTAAATGCCCGTAGACACTGAGCCATCATTTCAGCTTCTGGCTGCATTTTCCTTAAGTTTACTACAAGTAAAGCCCCTAGGTGTGTTTTAGTCAGTGTAAAGAAATTTCTTTTAAACTTTTAGACTTGTAAAGCGGGATGCAGAGGCACTCTCTTTTATATTTGTATAATTTTGCTCCCTTTATCCGCTTCATAAGAAAAACTGATTTCTTTTTAATTGCTAACTTGTGGAAAATTCAACTTTCTGAAAATGGAGGGAGAAATTCTTCTCTAATTAGAACCAGGAATTTTGCTCTAACAGAGGTACATGATTGGTGCCTCGTGTCAGGGCAGCTCACAACCACCTCTAACTCTGTTGCCAGAGGAACCCAATGCCTTCGCCTTCCTCGGCACCTGCACCGGTGTGGATAAATCTGCATCCACGTGCAGATTTAAAATCAGTGAAAACAGATCTCCGATGTAACAGTTGCTACGTAATAAACGAGAGAGATTGATAATTTCCCACCCATGGGAGAGCTTCTTACTAAGTGATATTGCTTCTCTAATATTTAAATCCACTCACAGACCTTGTTCACACTCCTTCAGAATCCCGAAAAGATGCAGGCTCATCACCACCTGGCAGTGAGACATGTCGTTTTCTCCTTGATTCATTCACTCTTTGCAAAAATTGTTGTGACACTGTAAGTCTCTGTAGTTCTGATTTGCCGGACGGCTTCCTCTTTCCAGTTACAAAACAGATCTGTCCTCGGATTCCTCAGAACACAGGGAAGTCGAGATGTTGGCAAAGTAAGTGTTGATCTCTCACTGAAAACAAGATGCCCCCGGGAGGTGCCCAGCGGTGCTCACCTGTCTGTGTATAGTACAATAGAAACTGACTTTGCTACCCATTGTCATCTCTTTTTCTTGCTGGAGTCTGAATTGTGATAATTATGTAAGATTTCAGCTCTTTAAAGTCTTATATAAAGTTAGAATATTAGAGTCGTTTGTAGAGGAATATAGTTCTTTTTTCTGCTGTGAGAGATGGGGTTATATAATGGCCACTGCTGCTCTGATAGGGAGCTGGGAGCAGACCCTGCACTCAGTGCCCAGTTTCTTGAGATATACATTACAGGCAGCATCCTCTGGGCTTTCGCTTCTTCCCACTACTGCAATTAAGCGGATCGTAATAGCATGGTTGATGACTGTGTGGTAAGATTATAGAGTGGCAGGGAGAAGACTAGGTTTATCAGTTAAATATCTATTGATGGGACTCATTTATATATGACATACGCACTGAGCTGGGCAGTAGATTAAAAACATAATGTAATGTAACGTAATGCCACATAAACATAACAAAACAAAACAAAACAGAAAACCCGAAACCCAAGACACCAGCTCCTCTAACTTCATGTTGAAACAAGATTATCTTCCAGGATAGTTAATCTCTTTAGCCTCTACACAGCAGAAAAGCAGTCTTTGGGATGAACCTTGGGCTTCTATATAGCTAAAGGAGGGAACAAGGCCTGAGTTAATTTATATTATTAAGTTAAATATTAGCTTATTATCCCTAGCAACCAAACTCAAAGCAACACAAGGTAAATGACACAGGAAAGGAGGTTTGTTGGGAGGATATCAGGATATGCCCTGGGCCTCATAAAGGTTGAACTTGTGTTTCAGGGAGGGCAGGACAGACCAGTTCTTGGGACATCAGCACAGATAGTTTCCCTTTTGGGGGTCATGTCTCTGCAAAAAGGGTGTTAGAAACTATTTCAGCCTCTGGGTATCTCAGCTTAGTACTTCCAATTAATCCCAAGGAGCCTCAGTTGTCCAGTGACTACCAGTCGTGACTATTCTTGGCTCGTAAGCCACGGACAACAGGGAGAGCCAATCAGCGTGAAGAAGGGCATTGATAGACACCACTCCTGGGTGCGCACCTCGGTGTGCCAGGAAGTAACCGGCTGAGGTCACTCTATGGAGGATCTGAGCAAGTCTTGGGATCTGAGGTCAAGTACTCCCAAAGTGAAGGACATCTCACCATTCTTGGAGGCACTAATGATGGGTCAGATCTTGGGGGACCTCTGGCTTTACAAAGTCAGGGAGCATGATGTCACCCACCGCTAGTGTGCTCCTGCATAACAAATCACCACAAAGCAGAGTGACTTAAAGCAGCAACTAAGGCTTGATCATCACAGTAGGGTGGCTTTTGGGGATGTGTTCAGGAGGATGGTTCTACTGGACTTGTCTGGAGTCGCTCACGTAGCTCAGGAACTAGTGGCTGAGATGAGATGGCGGCTTTACTCGCTCACCTAGCACTGGGTGCTGTCTGTTGGGCTGTTGTCCTCCTTCATCTTCAGCCATTGGAGCCTGGGCTCACGCACAGGGTATCATTGTGTGTCCAGAGACATTCTGAGTCCTGGGCTCTCTAGTGTTATATCTCTAAATTTACTTCTATCAGTATTAGTATCCCTAATTTCTCTCTCACACACACAGATTCCTATCTGTAACTCCATCTTAACCTCTATCTGTTCCTGTCTCTCTTTTCCTACCTCTATTATCTCTACTTCCATCTATATCCTTATCAAGATATTGATCCCTTTCTCTAGATCCCTACCCTTAGCTCTATTTCTGTCCCTATTCCTAAGTCAGTCTGTCTATCTTTCTGCTGTTTGTCTACCATATACCTATGTATCTGTCCACCTCTCTGTCTCTCTGTCTATAATCTATATCTATCTATCTATCTATCTATCTATCTATCTATCTATCCTTCTAGCTATTATCTATCTATTGTCTCTCTGTCTGTCTATCCTCCTCCTTATCATCTATCTTTATTTTCTACCCTTTTCTCCATTTATTTCTGTTTTTAAGAACAGTGGCAACATTGTGAACACATGGGGATGAGATGGATTGTTGTAGCTATCTTTATAAAAAAATCTATGTGCCTGAGACCTACTTGTATTTAAAAGAAAAAGAATTAAGCATAACCAACCTATAAAGTGGAGGACAGTCACCACAAAATCCTTGTGAGAAGTTAAGAGCCAACAGAAAGCCTTTGCATTTCCATAGTCAAGAGGATTGTTGTATGTTCAGTACCTGAGAAAGCAGGCTGGATGGAGACAGGCGTTCGAACATAGAGCCAGTTTCATGACTTTCTCTACATGTTTTACTGAACACAACCTCATGTGTGTGTTTGTGTGTATGTATGTGTATGTTTGTGTGCATGTGTGTATATGTGTATGTGTGTTGTATGTATGTATGTGTTTGTGTATATGTATCTGTGTTTGTGTGTATGTGTATATATGTGTGTGTTTGTGTATGTGTGTATTTACTAAACACAACCTTAAGTTCCTTTTAAGTCATGTGAGAAATTGTCAGTCACATGCCTATCATGACTGGGAGCTCCTTGACCTATAAAAGTGCAAATAAAAAGTCACCAGAAGTAAGTCAGATCAAAGAGCATTGTTCTCTCTGCCCCTAGCAATGCAGTTTAAACCAGGGAATAATCTCAGGGTTATGTAGCTACAAAAGATATGCGTCTGCAAAAATTTTCTTCCATCTAAATGCTATGTGATGATTTGCCTGTGAATATAGTTCACTCCATGGTTTTTCTAAAGGTACAAAAATGTGTGAAATTAAATCAGCTGAGAGGGGAATAATTAGAGGTAGCCATTGGGAGGGGAGAAAAAGGGCAGAATGTGGAAATGAAAATGAACTTGGGAGCATAGACAGAGCGTCTCTTAGGCTGCATGGGGATAATTAGAAGAGAGTCCTTTGTGTGCACAGTTTTTAGAGGAAATTATTTGAAATGGCAATGTATGTGTGTGTTTCTGAGTATGTATGTATGTGTGTGTATATGTGTATGTGTGTTGTATGTATGTATGTATGTATGTGTGTTTGTGTATGTGCGTATATATGTATGTGTTTGTGTGTATGTACGTGTGTTTGCGTGTGTGTTTGTGTGTATGTGGGCATATGCGTGTGTTTGTGTACTTGTGTATGTGTGTATATATATGTATGTGCTTGTGTGTATGTATCTGTGTGTTTGTGTGTATGTGTGCATATGTATGTTTGTGTGTTTGTGTATATGTGTATATGTATGTGTGTTTGTGTGTATTTGTATATGTGTGTATGTGTATGTGTGTGTTTGTGTATTTTTCTGTATGTGTGTGCATGTTTATGTATGTGTGTATATGTGTACATGTGCTTGTATGTATGTGTGTGTTTGTGTGTTTGTGTGTATATATGTGTGATTGTGTGTTTGTGTGTATGTATCTGTGTGTGCCTAACTAGCAACAGGAGCTGGATACTTGGCTGAGTTTGAAGAACCTAAAGGAAACAATCCCCAAATGCAATAAGTAAATTTATTAGGGAATGAGTCACAGGAAGTGGGAAACTACTAGGTGTTCATGTTTCCCGAGCACAGGTGGCAATGACAGAAGGTGTGAGGCCTCAGGATTGCCCTGTGTGGTCATCTCAGCGAAGAGATGAAGGCATGGGTGGGTGTCTTGAGTCTCTGTTGGGTCATTTAGCAGATACCGATGGGGCACAGCATTACAGCCTTCCCCCTGCCCTGACTACAGACCACATTGTCACATTCTTATGAGTCACTGTCCCATTCTCAAGCATACAGCATTTGTCTATTTGTAGTTTTTCGTGTGTGTGTGTGTGTGTGTGTGTGTGTGTGTGTGTATATGTAGCATGTGTGTATTTGTTATGTGTTCATGAATTTATATACCTGGGTAAATACCTGCATATGTGTGACAATGGGCCTCTCATTGAATCTGAATCATCATCAGTTCAGTAGGACCAGTTGACTAACCATTACGAGATTATCTGGTCTCTACCGTCTCAGCACAAGGCCACAGGCCTGGGCCACCATACCTGGCTTTTTTTTTTTTTAACTTTTTATTGATTCTTTGTGAGTTTCACATCATGTACCCCAGTCCTACCTGACTCCCCATCTCCTGATACCCCTTCTCTGCTGTTGCAACCTCCCCTCTACAAATAAATAAAAATAAAACCAACAATGAAAGCTCTTGTTGTGGAAGCTTCAGTGTGTCACAGTGTGCCACACAGTGTGTCCCTCTGTCCACACACCTTCAGTAGCAAATGATCATTTTGATGGGTCACTCAAGGTCTCTGCATTCTTTGACACCATGACTATTGGATCCTCACCAAGACTTCTCTGGGTTATTCTGTTGTTGCCCTGTCTCATGGAGGGTTTTCAGTTTTGGATCAGCAAGGCCTGCTTTTTTACTCGTGTTCTGGGCTTCCAAAATCAGACCTGCCTACTTGTATGGTAAGCACTGTATCAAAATCTGGAGGCTGTCCCTCCCTAGGGCAGTCATCAGCATTGAGAGGGTTCTCATGGAAACAGCAATGCTTCCGTCTCCCTGCGCTCAAGTGACGGGGCTGGTGAACTTGGACCTGTGGGGTAGATCCAGCCTGCTGGTTCTGGCACGTAAAGACTCTGCTGTTTGTTTACACATTGCCTTCAGCCATTTGAATTCTACGAGGGCACAGGTGGCATGCCTGCCAAGTGGAAAACATTTAACACCAGGCCCTCTGCAGAGGATGTTTGCCAAACTCTGATCTAGTGGGGCAGTTTACATAGCTCCCCAGAGAGTTGCCAGCAAGATGGAGACCGAGATGCCCACAACCGTAACCAGCAGTGCAATACAAACAGTTCTATAGGTCTCTGGATCCTTCTGTTTCTTGCTTCTATCACGTTTTCTTAGAACCACTTTGCAGATAAGCTGCTCGAATGTGAAGCTGTGTTTACCTTGGGGGAGATGAAGACTAAGCATGCAGTCCTCCGGGAGGCCTCCTTCCTACCTCATGGAGGGGGTCTTTCTTGTTTCTCTGTGACTCACCATGCTCACCTCGCATGAAGCCGAGGCTTTTGACACATGTTACACGAAATGACATTTCTCTTTTAATGTTTTCCGGCGATGCTTTTCTCTCTTGTATTCATTTGTGAAATAGCTGATCATGTCTAGTCGCATTGATTTTTAACAACTGCAAAGGACCGTTAACTACCTTTTAAATCCATAAGTTTATGAGTAGTTACAAGCCTGCACTGCGTGAGCTTGGGCTGTACACACACACACACACACACACACACACACACACACACACACACTGCAGACCATGCAATGGATGATTCATTAGAAAAGGCATCAGCATCATGCTGGGGGAAATACAGGGCATCACTAGGGGAGAAGGTAGAGGACAAGAGGAAACCTCATGGCAAGATTCAACTTCCAGCTCTGTGGAAACTGTTCCCCTATTTCCACAGAGTCTGGAACAGGTGCCGTGTGGAAAAGCAACTGGCTGTAACATCTGAGTGAAGGGGAGGGTCTGTGAGAGTCCTGCCTCTATTTTCTCATTTTAAGTTAATACTTCAAATGTATTTGTTTGTTTGTTAGCCACAGAGCTGGCTCCTGCCTGTATTTTCAAGTTCCTCACATCTGTCATGACTCACGCTGCCGTCAACCCTTTATCCGAGGCTTCAGACAATCCATCCTGTTTGACGCTATTCTGTCTGGATTCTTCCACTCAAGATCAACTTGGCTCATTTGGAATCACCTAGGAGATTTAGTAGATCTTCCTCCTGGGGAGTCTACAAGATTCAAGAGAAGGAAGAGGATGCCATCTGCCACTTTCCCCGACTGCCATGATGTTCCTCCCAGGAGCATGACAGTCAAACAGCCATGAAACGAACCCACTGAAACCATGGACCACAAACCTTTCTTTCTGCAACTCGTTGGTGTCAGGTATTTTTGGGGACTTAGTGTTCAAACATGCTCACGAGGGGCATTGCACAACAGCTACAACATGAGCAGTGACACCACATTCTATATCTTTGCATGGGCTTGTATTCATATGTGGAAGTCCACTCCATTCCATCAATGTCCTTTTGAAAAACTTGCAGTGTGTGTGTGTGTGTGTGTCCATGTAGAGACCAGAGGACAATCTCAGGTATCTTTCCTCAGGTGCCATCTACTTTGTTTATTTGAGACAGGGTCTCTCCCTGGCTTGAAACTCACATGTGCTTGGTTAGCTGGCAACTGAGTTTACAGGAATTCTGGAAGTCAAACTCAGGTCCCTGGGCTCTCAAGGTAAGCCTTTACCAAATAAGCAGTCTTACCAGCCTCCTATCTATACTTTAGATCGCCTCTGTGTGGGTCCCCCCATCACCCTAGCAATCCCGACTCTCTTGTGAAATCATTGAACATTTGCTTCACCTCTTTAGCGGATACACTCTCCATCCACGTGTCTACCTCCTCTCCTACACTTTGATTTCCTTAAATATTTCCCTCTTTGCTTTTATCCTTCTTTTACCTCCCCTAGCGTTTGGCTCAACTCCTATGGAACACATCGGTACATGAAAGCTTCTGTAGGGCACCATGCCTTGAGGTCATGACATTGTTGAGATTGCTTATAAGTGGTACAAGGAACCAGATGCTTAGTAATAGAGACACATTTTCTAAATTCCACCCAGTGGAAAACAGTGTCACAGAGGCTCCAGCTGTCTTCCTATTCACAGCCCTGACTCCTTGTCAGATCGAAAAGATGACTCTGCAGCTGTCTGTTTTTCTATATCCCCCAAAATCTTTTCAAATGGATTATGCATTTGGAAGTCGTCGTGTTGGACCCTGGTTGGATACGATTCAGCATCCAAAGGCATATACTCCCCTAGAAAGCTTGCTTTGTCGGACTGTAAAGGGCTTGAGGAGGGAAATGGAAATGGGGTTGAGGATGGAAGAGGGGAAGGCAGGCCATCTTTTTGCACAGAGAATGAGGAGGAGTGAATCGGTTTCCTAGGAGATAAGGCTTCTCTTTATTTAAAGTTTTCCCACAGACAGGCTTCTGCATTGGTATCTTCTTCTTAGTCACAAAGAGAGTGCCACAGAAGAGGCAGCTCAGAATTGCTTTAGGCCAGGGCCTTTTGGAGGGGAGCTTCACCCCTTGGTCTCAATTCATTGCTTTCTCTGCTATAGTCTAAAGATGACAGCTACAATGCTGAATGCAATCGGGGTTTTATTTATTTGGTCTCTTATGTGTTAGGAGAGGAACCCGGTAGGATGTGAACTCAGCTCCTCTTCACACTTTGCCAAGGCCCATCCCCCCTTCTGTGCCACTCCCTACTAGCTTTTCCTAATTCTCGACAAGGAAGGCAGCACATAGTAACTTCTCTATTGTAGGACCTTATCATTGGTAGCATATCCTCTCCCAAGTCCACAGGCTACACTGAAATGGGGTGTGGCAATCAGGGCTTTCAGTGTCCACTCAGCTCAGGACCCATTCCCTGAGAACTATCATCCTCTGTAAAGGTATCTTTGTTCTGTGAATACCTGAGATTCAACCAAAGCCTTATCCTAGCTCAAGCTGGATTAGGTATTCCTTCTAGATCTGTGAATGAAAAAGATATCAAAAGCTGTGTAGTAGCCCTGCTGTGGGCTGGGCTTATAGAGGGAGGACCAGAGGCACAGAAAAGCAGAGAAAGACACAGAAACCCCAGGGAGTGCTGTGTCTGGGACCCTGCTCCTCGAGGGTTGCCTGGCTTCTTATCAGAGTCAGCACAGGTGAAAACTGCATCCTGTCATTTGTAAGCAAATGAAGTGGGTGAAGGCATGCATGAAGGAGAGAAGAGTCCAAGGCACTTAGTGGCTCGCCTTGTGTGCGCCAGGATTTAAGTGAAGGGAAGGCTTAGGAGATTTCCAGAAAAGGAAGATGTGATTAAGGAGCTGGGATTCAGAGAAGCAGCATGTGCTGTGATGGCTAAGACTCTGTAAGGAATGCCTGTGTGTGTGTGTGCGCGCACACATGTGCTAGTGTCTGTGTGTGCATGCACATGTGTGGATGTGTACTTGTGTGAGTGTTTGCATGTGTGCCTTTGTGCATGTGTGTGCATGTTTGCATATGCATGTATACATGTATGTGTGTGTATAGATATTTAGTTCAGCTTATACAAAGCCCTGGGTGAATGTGGCCACTGCCCTTCCATTTCCGGGTCACAGTAAAGTGTGAAGATGGAAAGGCTCCTTGCAGAGGAAAGGATTTGGTTGATAAGAGCCCTGGGAGTTCCTCTCTAACTGGGGCTCTGATATAATTAAGCAGAACTCCAGCTTAGAAGCATAATCCAGCAGTGTCCAGCTTAGAAGCAACTTGAGAAGGGTGAGATCTAGGCCCCGGATGGAGAAAGTCCACCGAGGAACCTCGCTGTTCAGGTAGCCTCTAAATCCTGACCTCCTCACCCTGAAATCCTATCAACCAGGCTGGAGGCCAGCCCAGTTTAATGGACCAAATACATATCATAGCATATGCCACATAAATTCTAATTTCCTGGGGGACGTGGGTGCAGATACATAATCCCGTCCTAGCCATGCAGACGCTGAGGCAGGAGGATTGGCGCTTAAGACCCATTTGGGCCTACAGAGCAAAATTCATATTCATCCTGTGCAGCTTAGTGAAACTCGGTCTCAAAATTAACAAACCAAAATTGTTAGAAAAGATATTTAGCTCAGTGCTCCAGTGCTTGCCAAGCCCATGTGAGGCCTGAGGTTCAATGTCAGTAGTGTAAAATAAACAAGTTAATAAATAAGTAAAATAAACATTACTGTTTCCTCTAAACATAGCAGGTCTTGCGTGGCCTCCCGTCCTCCCGTGCCTGGGAAATGATGAGGTTTCTTCCCCAGGAGCTTCAAGCTCTCTCCGTCCTCCACTGCTGATTTTCAGCGACCTTTTGCTCCTGCTTTTCCTCTTCCAATGTATCACAGTAACTGATTCTGTTCTCCATCAACACAGTCTCGGAGAGAGAACCGCAAGAAGCCACTGCCAAGGACTGTTCTATTCAGCTCAGCATCAGTGTCTGAGGCCACAGCTTCTGCCAGGCGCCCTCGGGAGGAGGATTCCCATTCTGCCCAAGTGCACGCCCTCTTGTTTGTTACCTAGCAACCTCTTGTTTTTATTTTCATCCCATTCCCCTCCTCCCTGAGATGTTCGTTACTACATAGACCTTGAACATGTCCTCAGCAGATCTCCGAGTGGCTGCCCTCATCAGATTCCATGGTTCTCCCCTTCCTGACCTGGTTTGATAGGGTGTCTAGCCACTGTCTCTGAGTCTCTGAGTCTCCGAGTCTTTGCCACTGGATTCTCCCAGGAAGAGAGAGCAATGGCATTTGCCACAATCAATGACATATCAAGGCAGCATCACCCGTGGGATTCTAGGGTTGCCTTCTAAGGGATGCCCAGGCTCTTTGTGTTTTAGACAAGGCATGGGACAAGACAGAAGGGTAGTAAAAGCAGAGATTTCTTAACACTTGGAGTGATGGCATACAGCACACCTCAAAGTACTTATAAGTTTAGGTGCAGAGAGAAACTCATCTCCAGGAGGTGGGATAGAGTAGATTCTTAACATGATTGACAAGTTGTTATAAACTTTGGATATTTTTATTATGCATGGCCCATATTTTTAAATGTGTAAGTCCCATCATATATATATGAGATGGTAAAAAAGGGGGGGTCTCTCTGTTCAGACAGATTGACCTAATAAATGGTTTAATTTGATTGGAAAAAGTCACCTTGTTTATCTCTCCTACTTATTAGGACATGCCTGATCCCAAACTGTTACAGGAATGGGGGAACTGTGTGACAGTCCACCTGGAAGGGGCAGACACATTCTTCAAACAGGAGTCCTTATCTTGCCCATTCCAGTGAGACAGAAAATGGTATGTCTCAGCAGCACAGCCATGAGCGTCAAACATCTCAGCCTTGGGCCATTCTGGGTGGGAAAGGACAATCAGACAAGACAATGCGGAGCAACATCTTGAGAGCGGGACTCTAACCTGCTGGTGGTACCGGGAGTGGGCAGTGTATGAATATTCACAAAGAATTCAGGAGGCTGGGGATACAGATGCAATCGATAACACCAGAGAGCAAACAGTGTAAAAGTTATGCTAATTTTAGTAATTTATGAGAATGACTTACCCTTTATAACTAATTATTGCATAAGCCGTAGTTATTATGCACATCATTAATTGGTGTCAGATTAGACTTATTCTAAATCTCATCGACTCACAGGGCAGCATCCCACAGGTGAGAAGTCTTTTCATCTAGCTCGAGTAGAGCGCCTGCTTACATGTTCTAACAATTGGCAAATGAACTCATAGATGAGTTCTGGGTTAAGATGAGCCTGTAATCTGCTCTTGTCAAGAGCATCTGGACATGGTAACATTATTTAACAACAAATTTGAGTGTGGAACATGACAGTTATATTTAAAATATCTATCTGTCTATCTATCTATCTATCTATCTATCTATCTATCTATCTATCTATCTATCTACCTATCTACCTATCTACCTATCATCTATGTATCTGTCTGTCTGTCTATCCAGCATGGTGCAGGAATGTGTGTGGGTATATGTACCACAATGTGTGAGTGGAGGTCAGAGGTCAGAGAGGCCCCAGTCATTAGGCTGTGGTTCTCTCCCTTTATCACATGTGTCCCAGAACTCCGGACATCAAGTTCGGCAGCAAGCACCTTTTCCTGATGAGCGATCCTGTTGGCCCCAGATACAGTTAACATGTAGTTTTCCTCAATTTCGTCAGAGAGCTCAAACATGACTGCCCCTTTAGACTTGTCCATTAGCATCCACCCGTGACTATTTAGAATCTAGGTAACTCATTAGATTAATTTCTCAGGGACACAAGGAACGTTTCAAGGGCTCAATAGCTGGATGTGACTAGCAGCTCCTTCCCATAGGGTACAGACAGTGTTGCTGTGGTTCAACTTTACCCTGGTGCCAATGCTATAAATGACAGGAGAAAGGATACTTCCCCTCATGAGTTTTCACCTTTCCTAAGGCTGATGACATGCTGTAGGGACTCTCTCGATGGGCAATGCTGGAGAGTTATGCTGTACCACCAGCCTGTGCCCTGGCTACAGTGTGTGGCTGAGCCCTCTAGGAGTTAGGTAGAAGATGTACTTTAAGGCAGAATGCATGGTCTCATGTATTCTAGGCTGGCCTCAAACTCATTATGTAGTTGGGGATGACCTTGAACTTCTGATCTTCCTTTCTTCACCTCATGAATTTAGATTCTAGGAACACATGGCCATGCTGGATTGATGTTTTGCTGGGGATTGGATCCAGAGCATGTGCATGCCAGGCAAGGACTCATAACTGAACCACACCCTTTAATTTAGTATGCATTCATCTGGGGAAACTGCACCATAAAGGGTGGGAGAATATTTTTATTTTTGCTGTTTTATTTTATTTTATTTATTTTTCTGGTGCAGGGAATTGAACCCACAGCCTGATGTGTATTGAATAATGCTCTTCTTCCACAATGCATTCGCAACCCACTGGGCATCTTTATATACAGCGGTTCCATCATTTCAGAACATTGCCCGAGGTCTAGCTAGCAGTGAGAGTTGGAACTAGCTGTCATGGGAGGACTTGATCGGTTGACTCTAGGATTTTCTACCTAGAGCCACAGACTTTGGATCCCAAGGGCGGAGATAATCTACCAGGTGGGAGATAATGCTGAGTGCAGCAGTTTGGAAAGGAATTGGCATGTGAGAAAATTGCCATGGCCTGCCCGGGAGGGTAATGAGTGTGGAGGAGCCACTGGAGGCAGAGTGGGTCTCATTCCACTCAGGGGCGTGGGTTGAGTTTGCACTTTTACCATTATTGTTTGTCAGATACTAAAAAGTCACATCCAAATCTTTTCAATTGTTTGGCCATACAGTAGATGCCTGGGTGTTGTTCAGAATGAGTGGGAGAATGAGATACTCATCTACAAGGCCCATTCTTGAGCTTTTAACAGGGTCTCCAGGCTGGCCTGGAACTTTCTATACAGGCCAGGGTAGTTAAAGGTTTGCATCACTATGCCTGGCTCAGAGATTTTAAGACATTTATGACTTTCAAACATTCAGACCTTTACAGGTTACTTGAAAAAAAAAAGATCTTCCTTTTAATTGTGTGTACTTATGTGCATCTATGTTGGGGCCTGTACAAAAGAGTGCAGCTGCCCTCAGAGGCCGTGAGAGAGTGTGGGATCTCTTGCAGCTGGATATAGGTGGTTGTGCTACCCCACGTGTATGCTGGGAACTAAACTTAGGTCTCCTGGAAGGAGAATCTTTAAGCCCTGAGCCAGGCATAGAGCTTGACCATTCATATATGACTCTGGGTCGTTCTTCCATTTGATCTTCATAACTGTGTAAAGTGTGTAAGAAAACTATTATCTTTGTCTTCCTGATGAGAAAGTCTGGGCACAGAGAATTGAAGAGGTTTTCTCAGAGTTACAGAGCTAGCACCTAGATGGATGGCTTAAGTTCTGGGCTTATGAGTCTAGGAGCTGTTTCACGGCACCACGCTGTCTCTTGGGACTTTCCAGCAGGAGACTGATGGTGTGGAACTCGCGGGTGCTCTTGACACTTGGGGTTTCCCAGGGACCCACTCATTTGATAGTCTTTTCGAGTTGTTGCATGAGGTGTGGATTTATTTTTTTTTCTTTTGCCTGGCATTTATGCTCTGGTTCTCACAGGCAGCCTGCCTGGCCTTCTGAGGCGGTGGCTGGCTGTCACACCGGAGCTCCACAGAGGGTGGCAGAGGCTGCCGTGGGGGCTGAAGAGCAGTGGGAGACACCATGTGTTTAAGCGCTGAGCTGTCTCAGAGCCGATAGGCTTTCAACTATTTTTATATATTGATGTTCCTCAAAAAAATTTTTTTTTCACTTAAAAAAAGGTTCTTTTGCTAACTATTACAAAAAGATCCACTGTTCTAAAGGATTTTTAGGGCAGCCTGCTTCCTGTGACAAGAAAGTGGGGCAAGCTGAACTCTGCCCAGGCCCCATCCAAGAACAGTAGTCAACCCTTTCTTCCCAGTTAGAAACAAGGCCTTGAAGTTCAGAGTCTCCTACACCCTCTGAAGCCTCCCCGAAGCCCGGGCGGGGCAAGGCAGCGGCCCCTGTGCTGGCATCAGGGGGCCTGCGGCTGTTTGATTGTGCCCTCTTGTCTTGTTCTAGCATATTGCTCTCCTTCTCTGGGAAGGATTTCTCCATGTTGTCTGGGGCACAGTATCTTCTAGGTCCTTCCTCAAAGTTGTCTTGGTCCTAAGAGTTTGCTGGCTTTTCCTGGACACTCTCTGCAGATTGCTCCAACCCACTGCCCACCATTTCTGGCCTCTCTCTTCCATATGCTCACCTCGTGGCAAAGCATTTTAAGAAGGTCAGAGAAGTCCTTGACTCAAGCCCTGTGGGTCTCTTATTTTGCCTCTGAATATAAATAACACCTGGTTTGATCAAAGCTCCCCAGACTTGCATATTACAATCCTGATATGTACTGTGTACTTAAGTACTGAGTACTCCATCTTAAAGCTTGTGAATTTTCACTGATGGCATTGATAGGCAAGATGTTGATGTCCCCTCAGAAAGGGGCAATGAAGTGTGTCTTGTCGGATGTAGAAGATGAAGTTAATTCCGTGACCGTAAAACTCAAACAAACTGCACATATAATGGGTGAGGTCAGCCACCCTAAAATGTATATACACCTTAAAGGTCAAGGCATGTGACTGAGGGATACAGTTAGAAGGCACCAAGGTACCACAATTGATTTCTGCCGTTAACATGTTTGCATGTGGGTCTCTGGGTAATTCAAGCTCAGAGCTCTTTATAGTACAGACCTGAGGTATTTATCCACTCAACAGGAGTTCCACATTCCTCCTTCCCTGGGTCCCCACCTCCCCCGACCACACCCACCCTTCTGCTCTTCATCTTCGTCCCTTTGCCAACTCTACAGACCTCATGAAAATGGCACTGACTTGGCCTTTTGTTTCATTTTACATATTCTAATGTCCTCAGGAGTCACCCGTGCTGTAGTGTGTGCTGTGTGCTCTAGTGTGTGCTGTAGTGTGTGCTGTGTGCTTTAATGTATGCTGTGTGCTGTAGTATGCTCTGTGTGCTGTAGCGTGTGCTGTGTGCTGTAGTGTATGCTGTGTGCTGTAGTGTGTACTGTGTGCTGTAGTGTGTGCTGTGTGCTATAGTGTGTGCTGTGTGCTGTAGTGTGTGTTATGCTGTAGTGTGTGCTATGTGCTGTATGTTGTAGTGTATGCTGTGTGCTGTAGTGTATGCTGTGTGCTGTAGTGTATGCTGTGTGCTGTAGTGTTTACTGTGTGCTGTAGTGTGTGCTGTGCTGTAGTGTGTGCTATGTTCTGCATGTTGTAGTGTGTGCTGTGTGCTGTAGTGTATGCTGTGTGCTGTGTGCTGTAGTGTGTGCTGTGTGCTGTAGTGTGTTCTGTGTGCTGTAGTGTGTGCTGCGTGCTGTAGTATGTGCTGTGTGCTGTAGTGTGTCCTGTGTGCTGTAGTGTGTGCTGTGTGCTGTGTGTTGTAGTGTGTGCTGTGTGCTGTAGTGTGTGCTGTGTGCTATAGTGTGTGCTGTGTGCTGTAGTGTGTGTTATGCTGTAGTGTGTGCTATGTGCTGTATGTTGTAGTGTATGCTGTGTGCTGTAGTGTATGCTGTGTGCTGTAGTGTATGCTGTGTGCTGTAGTGTGTCCTGTGTGCTGTAGTATGTGCTGTGTGCTGTGTGTTGTAGTGTGTGCTGTGTGCTGTAGTGTGTGCTGCAGTGTGTGCTGTATGTTGTAGTGTGGCTGTATGTTGTAGTGTGTGCTGTGTGTTGTACTGATGTATGCTCTAGTGTGTGCTGTGTGCTCTCTACTGTACTGTGCGTTGAGCTGTTCCACTGTCTGTAGGTCCCACCTTTTGTTCATTTGTCCATCTATCATCAGAGAACAGTTGCACTGCTCCCCCTTTTCAGCAACTGGGAGTAAAGCTGAGCACAGGTGACATTTTTTTGAGAAAACCTATTTTTAGTTCTCTTAGATATATAACCAGCAGTGGTGGTGTTGCTGGTTCATAGAGAAATTCTTCATTTTAAGGAAACACCATAATTTTCCATACAAGCTACATCATTTTCTAGCCTCATAGCAACACACAGGCAGAATGGATTCCTTCTCATCCTCACCAATTCCCATCGCATCTTTTTTTTCTTTTACTAGTAACTGTCTTAGGAGTATGACATAATACCTTATTTTCTTCTTGTGTTATTTTATTTCATTTTATTTATTTTTTGTGTGTATTTACATGTTTATGTAATACCCATAGGTATTTGGTAGCCATAGGTTTATGGGTACCCATAGAGGTCAGATAGGGTGTCAGATCCTCTGGTTGTGAACTGCTCCATCTGCATGCTGGGAAACAAACTCCAGCCTTCTGCAAGAGCAGCAAGTGCTCTTAACTTCTGAGCCATCTCTCTAGTCCTCATTGTGATGTACAGTTTACTAATGATTAGTGATGTTTATTATCTTTACAAGTGCTAATTAACAAGTTGTATTTTTATGTAGAAATATTTATTCAAGTCTTTAATCAAAATGTCAAACTTTATTATGATTATGATCGTTACTATTTATTATTATTATTATTATTATTATTATTATTATTATTATTATTATTTTGTGTGTATGTAAAGGTTGGGAGGATAGACGTCCACAGTCAATGTCCTCTACTGCTGCTTGTTTTGGTTAGGATTTCCATTGCTATGAAGAGATACCATGACCAAGGCAGCTCATATAAAGGCAAACACTTCATTGGGGCTGGCTTATAGTTTCAGAGGTTTAGTTCATTATCATCATGGTGGGAAGCACAGCACCATGCAGGCAGACATGGTGCTGGAGGAGTTGAGAGTTCTATATCTTGATCCAAAAGTAGCCAGGAGGGGACTGGAATTCCACAGTGGGTGGAGCTTGAGTATAGGGATGTCAAAGCTCATCCCCACAGTGACACATGTCCTCCGACAAGGCCACACCTCCTTATAGTCTCATTCCCCATGGACCAAGCAGTCAAGCACGTGAGTCTAGGGGGCCAAAGCTGTCATCACCACCACACTGTCCATCTCATGTTTTCAGCTAGGTCCCTCACTGGGCATTTTACTAATTGGTTAGTGTGGCTGGCCAGGGGGTCCCCTGAACTCTGCTGTGTTTACCACCCAGCACTGGTTTTCACAGGCAAATGCCAGCCTGCCTGGCTTTTCGCACAGGTACAGTGTATCCAACCAAGCTCACAGCCTCAATTTGTGCAGCAGATACTTTACCCACTGAGCCATGGTTTTACCTGTGCTTTAAGTTTTGTTTGTTTTTATTGTTAACTTTTAAGTTAGGATCTCAGGTAGGACTGACCTTGAGCTCACCGTGTAGGTTGGATGACCTCACGGTGCTCCCAAGCAGGAATTCTTTAGATGTTTTGAACATTATGTCCTCATTAGGTAAATGATTTAAAGTTTTCTCCATTTTCTATATGGCCTTTCCATTCTGCTGACATACACACACACACACACACACACACACACACACACACGCATGCCATCTTTCCCTCTTTCCCTCCCCTCCCCCTTCGTCTCCCTCTGCCTCCCTCTTCCTCTTTTTGGTGCTGAGACTTGAGTCAGACTGCCAGTGAAGCTATATTCCTAGTCCTCAACTGGATCATTTACTAAAAGAAAACTTTAGATTTGATGCATCCCAAATGTTATATTTTTAGTTTTTGAGTAGTCCCATCTTTTTTTTTTTTTAAATGTGAACAACCAAGCTATTCTGGGAAAAAGATGGACAAGCTGAAGAGTGCAGTCTGATAAGAAGGTCAGAGTGCTTGCGTGATTGTTTGTCTGCTACCCTGTTTGGGTTCACAGATCCTGTAGATGGTTATTGTTAGATGGTGTTGAACCCAGGAAACAGAACCCACAGAGCGGCATCTTCATAGTCTCCAGCATTCCGGAGAATCTAGGCTGTAGCCAGGGAGACAGAGGCGCATGCTGGCCTTCAGATAGCATGTCTTCTATGCTATGGCATCATGACGTCATCAGTGTTGTCCAGGACAACAGAGCCAGCAGGGCACATACTGATTACAACAAGGTATTCATCTAGAGAGCTGGCTCATATGGTTATGAAGGAGAAGGAATTCTATGGTCCAACAAGGTCTCTCATCCACAAGCTGGAGCACCTCGGATGCTCAGATTGCCTAAGGCTCACTTGTGTTGGTGAGATCTTCAATCTAGTGATGTAGCTGCTAAGTCTTCCAGAAGAGCCTTCACAGACACACATAGAAATTATGCTTTTCTAACTGTCAAGGCGTCTCTTGCCCCAGTCAATGGGTTTCATAAACTTAGCCATCACAGCTGGTAAAAATTTGTCTGGCTTTCCTAGAGTAGAGATAAATAGATCAACTCTTTGGCTATAAAACACTGAAGAGCCTTTTACTGATTATGTCAGTGTGTTATATTTGCTATTAGAATACTTAGTGAAACACAGAAGGCAAGAGGACAGTATCTACAGGTCTCATGGAGAGTTGGGGGATGGGAGGTGACAGTGCTCAGGAAGCCAGCAGTGGTCTTCCCATCCACTAGGCTGCAAGGGGCCCTTTCAGAGCTTCCATGGTGACTTGTCTCCCTCCTATCTCCTCCTGTTCTGCACAGCAAAGCTGACTGTCGTTTTCATGCCTCTCAACCACTGTTTCTGCTAAAAACATAGCTTGTCACATTTCAAAGCTTTGGATTGTCCCCACCCCTCATATGTTTTATATTTGCCTCTACAAAGAGACATGATCTGTTTCAGCTAGCTCATCTGCCACCTGGTACAGACCCTGTGCTAGGTCCTTAGATGGCGTCTCCATTGGAGCAAATAAAATGAAGGCAAAAATTAGCCCACAGTGGACTTTTCCAAAAGGAAAAACTATGGAGACTTCTCTGAAGGGTGGTAACACTGGCAGGCACCTCGGAGGACCTGGCTGGGATGCTAGATTCCTCACCATGATTATTGTGCTCCTTTTGTTCTGACTCAAGTAGCTTTGGGGTTATTTAATTAAACCCATCAGATGATCTGATATGAAGAAGCCTTCCTGGCTTCTAGACACAGATACTTTAATCACTGGAAAGATATGTCCCATGCTCAAATTAATAAATTGACATTTTGATTTATATCAAATCTCTTGTGAATTTGTTTAGCGTAGGCCAGTTCTGCTTGATTCATTCTACTCCGGGGGCCCCCCTAAAACCTCGATTTGCTATTATATTCTGTTAATATTCTTCCGTCCTGTCCTCGCTTCATTGATCTCTTTCCGAGATGCTCAGTGATTTATTTCATGTTTATTTAAAGTTCGCAGAGTCTTTAATTAAAGTTTCTATGGCACCATAAAGTAAGATCCATGTATGTTCTAATGGGTCTTATAGGATAGACCGATGCTGTGGCTTAGAATATCACTGGATCCTAGTGGGTCATATGTTGGACAATGATGGCTAAAGAGTAGGTGAAAGGGAGTCGTTGTGGTTTCTGTGTTCACTTCCTGTTGTTGCCTTAGGCTATGCTCATATAGCAAAAATGAGGAAGACCCTGGGTTTGCACCAACACTGAATGATCCCATAAATAAGTCAGCACAGAGTCAATGGTCTAAAACAATGCAAACTTACCGTCCTGTAGTTTGGAAGGTCAGAACTCTGCTGTTGGCTTCCTGGGAGTTAAATCAGGGTGTTAATAGGCTGTGTTCGTTCTGGAGGATCCAGGGAAGAAGACTTTTTCTCTGCTCTTCTAGCTAGTAGAGGCGACCCACATTCCTTGGCTCATGGCCCCTCTCACTTGCCAGTTGCCATGCTATGGCTTCTGATTCCACCCCCGGTCTCACGTGACTCTAAGACTCTCACTTACCTTTCTCTTCCACTCACCCTGAGCCCACCCAGACCATCCATGGCAACACAACATCTTCACATCCTTAACTATCTCTACAAGTTTCCTTTTGTGACATCAAAGAACACACCCTTGGAGTCTTAGCATTTCTTTGGCTGCAACTAAAAACACCATAACCAAAAAACAAGTTGGGGAGGAAAGGGTTTATATCATTTACATGTTCATATCACTGTTTATCATCAAAGGAAGTCAGGACAGGAACTCACACAGGGCAGGAACTTGGAGGCAGGGGCTGATGCGGAGGCCCTGGAGGAGTGCTGCTCTCCCGCTTCCTCTCCATGGCTTGCCCAGACCGTTGTAGAACCCAGGACCACCTGCCCAAGGATGACACTGTCCACAATGTTCTGGGCTCCCTCCTAAAAACCACTAATTAAGCAGATGCCCTACAGGCTTGCGTTTTCATAATTAAGGCATTTTCATAACTGAGGTTTCTTCCTCTCAGAGAACGTTAGCTTGTGTCAAGTTGACACAAAACTATCCAGCACCCTTGGGGTATGAATATTAATAGACATTTTTCTAGATTGAGGGGCACATTACTGTGGTAGGCCTTTAAAATTTTTAAATAGAAAGAGTAGTACTATTGAGAGTCCCATTTTGCTATTTCTTGTCTTAGAGGCCAGATCTCATATGACCAAAGGTGGTCTCAAATGCATTACATAGATAAAGATGGCCTTGAACTCACAAATCTCCTGCCTCTACCTTTTATGTGATAAGATACAAATGTAGGCTTCCACCTTCTCCTGTCGCCTTTTAAAAATCAACTCATGACATAATAAAGATACTTAAATTTTTTATTTAAGTAAACAATATTGAAAAAATTTTTAAAAGATGAGATTGGTTGAAGGAAAGCAAACCTATACCATAACCTGTTTAATGTCTTAATTACTGATGAAATCAAGTCAAATGAAAGATAAAAAGAGAAAATAAGACTCACAGTGGGAGCACACAAACACTCCAGGGTCACAGGCAACTCAAATGCTAAACCTTGAACATTCTGTTGTCGCGGTCATTACGTACATGGGTGGTTACTATTGATTATGAAGTCTTACTGACTTGAAGTCACCTAGGAGGTTGGCGAGATGTGCCTGTGGGTGTGTTGATGGCAGTATTTGCATAGATTGTCACCTGAGGAGAAATGCCTACCTTGGATGGGGAAGGCTCCATGCCACAAGCTGGTGTCTACATGAAGTGAACAGAGATGAGATAAAAACTGGGGAACACCAGAGTTCTCTTGTTTCTCTGCTTCCTGTCGGACATGATATGAACTGCCTTATCCTGCCATGTCCTCCCCCACCAGGATAGATGGAGACTTCTGAACCTGTGAGGTAAACCAACTCCTCTTCTATGTTGTTTGTGTCAGGTATATCTCCAAGGTGACTGCAGAAAGACTTGGCATGCTCCCACAGGGAGTGACACATTGCCGTGTTTGCATTTCCAGTTCATGAAGTCTATTGGAAAGTCTGTCTCTCAGGTAAGAATACACACTAGGCTAAAGACTTTTTCAGTGGCACCTGGAACTGAATCTGTAGAATGACTTTGCCTCATAAGACTGATAAATATTCTATGGAAAAGGTGGGCATGGCTCAGTTAAGAAAAGCTGCCCATCTTAAAGTGAGCTTCAGGCCACAGGCTATGTGCAGCTAGGAAGGCCTTTTAACTTGCTTTAACGCAGCGTTTCTCAAATTTATTTCGTTACAGAACCTTTTGCTGTTGTTAAAAGTTATGTTAAAATATCTCACAGAACAAACACATTTTTTGGGAAACGATGAATTAGCATTTTGATTTATCTTTCCTGTTGTTTTGAGCCTGTGCTCATAAGTCCGACTTTTGATTTCTATATGTTTGGACACACACAAAGGAAATGTTTTGATCAGGCTGGTGTGGATTTTTCTTGTACAGGGTGTTATATTTCTCACCGCGGATTAATACCATGTCCATTTGATGTTTACTTTGGTCTCATATGTGTCTTAGTGTGAGTTGATTTCTGAGTCACCCCCGCCCCCATTTTCTTTCTGATGCCTTTCTGCTTGCTGATGTCTGCAGGGGTTGGGGGGAGGGAGAGGAAAGCAATATGAGTTGACAGAGTAATGGGTGGAGAGACATAATGAGTTCTGCACTCTGAAAACTTGTTCTGGTACACTGTACACTGTATGATAGGCATTGCCTCTGCTACTTTGAAAGATAGTAGGATCTTGAATTCAGACATTGAAAAGAACTAAGGTACAGAGGGTTGTATTATTTCTTTAAAAAATATTTATCATCATCATTGTTATAGTTGTTGTTATATATGTGCCACAGTGCCCTTGTGAAGGTCAGAGGACAAATTTCTCCTATAGGTTTGGGCAGCAAGTATTTTTATTCACTGAGTCATTTCCTCAACTGGATTGTCTATTTTTATTTTTTTTTAATTTATTTTTGCATCTAGTTAGTTACTTCAACTTTCCCAACTGGCCCATGGGTGAAAGCATCAGTCCATTGCATATAGTTCATTCCATGTAGTAAGCAACCACAACATTGCATTTGAAGACAGTCCACACCAGGTTAAGACCTACAGGCAGTTACATCTTAGAAACCAACTTGTTTATAAAACCAAGGTAAATCCTGAATTCCTGTGTGTTTTTCTTATTTCTCTCAGTTATAACTAGGTTCTAATATGTATGGTGACTTCTGTTAAAATCCTTAGCCTCTCAGACAAGAAAGAAATCTTGGAGGAAGTTCCAGATGAGAACGACCAAGTTTTGGACTATCACCCCCTTCAAGATTCAGAGAACACCGTGGAAGGACAAATTGGAGGATGGGCTGAAGGGTCCTGGGATACTGCCCTGTGATCGACACGCCACCATACTGTTGAACCCTTAGCAGTCTGCTTGCTGTAAAACTTATATAAGATTTAGCTGTCAATATCCACCATGGATGAGAGGAAGGGCTATAGGTAGTTAATTATTGCTAGAGAGAGAGACATTTACAGTTAAGTTGTACACACCATTGTAGATGACTTCTCATGCATGTGCTTGTAAGCAACCCCAACTGAACTCATTGGGTTCCTAAAAAGGGGGGAGGAAAAGCAGAAGGGAGACTAGGTAGGAAGAGAGAGAGAGGTTCAGTGAGGATGGGAGGGGGACAAGAGTGAGAAACAGGGGCATGGATATGAACAAAATACATTCTATGTATGTGTCATAATGAAGCCCATAATGTATATGTAATATATGTTACAAAATATATTAGCCTATGAGAGCTATCAGGATATCTATACGTACATATACACATACACGTACACATACACATACACGTACATGTACACGTACACGTACACGTACACGTACACGTACACATACACATACACATACACATACATATGGATCCATAATTTATTAAAACTGTGTCTTTGTGACAAGTAGAACTTGCTGTCAGTCTCCTGGCTTCATTCTTACTGTCTTTTCTCTTTTAAGTCTTCTTCAGTGGTGAGTTTTCTGTCCCCAAAGCACCAGTCCCTCATGATCCTAGCTGGTCACCCTCTCCATCCTTTTGTAGGTGTTTTTACAGTTATCAGACAAAATTGTATATTTTGTGGGTTGTAAAGTGATATTTCAACATATGTACTGGGCAGCGGTCAAATTCGGACAATCTGCATTTTTATCCCCTCATCCTTTCTTTATGTTAGACATTTTGAGTGCCTATCTTCTGGCTCTTCATGAAATACATGATAGGCTATGGTGAAGGACTATCACCCTACTGTGCAGTAGAATGCTACAAGTTATTTCTACCACACTGTATTTTGGTGTTCACTATGCAACACAGTGTGAAGCTCTTGTCTTTTTGTGTCTGGCTTGTTTCACTTAACATCAATATCTCACAGTCCCAGCTAATAGGCCTTGGTCATTACTAACTGAATAATTCTCTACTGTATCAATAGGCCACATTTTCTTTATCACTTTTCTAATGATAGACAAGCAGATAATTTCATGCCCTGGCTGTTGTCAGTAGCGTGGCAATAAGGTTAGGAATTCCAACTTTTATTGTACTAATTTCATTTTCTTTTGATATATACCTAGAGGGGGCTTGTTAGATCACATGGTAGGTCTATTTTTAGCTTTTCTAAAGGAACTTTCATGCTGTTCTTTGCTCCATTAACTCTTATTCCTAACTGAAGTACAGGGGTCCCTTTAATTTCCATCCCTTCCTTCCTTCCTTCCTTCCTTCCTTCCTTCCTTCCTTCCTTCCTTCCTTCCTTCCTTCCTTCCTTCCTTCCTTCCTCCCTCCCTCCCTCCTTCCCTTCCCCCTCTTTCTTTCTTTCTTTCTTTCTTTCTTTCTTTCTTTCTTTCTTTCTTTCTTTCTTTCTTTCTTTCTTTCTTTCTTTCTTTCTTTCTTTCTTTCTTTCTTTCTTTCTCCTCTCCTTCTCAGCCATTCACTGCATGATATTGTCAGAATCTGTGATTTCTTTTCTGTCCTCTTCTTAGGACCCAATCTTTGAGAATTTCCTGTCATGCCAATCCACCCTAGCTTAAGTCTACAGTTATGCTTTTGCTTAAGAAAATATTCTAATGACTCAAGGTATGAATTAGACTAAGATAAAACCACACTTTTGTTCTTTGTATGGAAAGTTTAACTTTAATTTTGCATTAGTAAAGCTTTTTCATTTATATCTATTTTATTTTAATTTTTATTTTAGGGTCTCATGTATCCTAGGCTGTCCTTAAACTCACTGTATAGGATATCTGAATATCTGATCCCCCTGCCTCTGCCTCCCAAGTGCTGGGATTTGGGAATGTGCCACCATCCACTAAAGCAGGGATATGATGAAGCCAGGGCTTTGTGCATGGTAGGCAGGTACTCTATCACCATCTCATCTACATCTGTTTTAGAAAACAGACAAACACAATGAAATCTATACATGACTTTAGTTATACACTTCCAACTGATAACAGAATTAGCAAACTTTGATTTAAGATTTTGGTAACATTTCAAAATCATGTAACCACGGGGACCTGCAGCTATGTACTCGTACTCATGCCTACCACCCCAACATACATAAATTAAAACTAAAATATAGCCTAAAAACAATCAAACAACTTTAAACTAATGAACATTTGGTATAAAAATAGGAGAAACAATTGTGTTTTTACCTTTCAGAGCATGCTTGTGCTTGGTAGGTTCTTCCTGTGTTGTAGACATAGACTGAGCCTTGAACCTTTGGGAGTTCTGCTACTACAGTATTACAAGTCTGAGGATTGACGTTCTATGCCTAGAAAGGCCAGAAGAGACTGTATAATTGGCTTTAAGTGCCTGCAACTCTCCTCCTTCTCCCCAATTATAGAAAGACCTGGGTATCAAAGGCTACACCTCATTTTGGAGGGCTTAAGAAAATAATTTCTAAGAAAGTTTTTTGTGAGTTTAAAACTTGTAAAAGTTCATGTCTCTTCATGTCCCCTGTCAAGAAATTAGTAGTAACCTTTGCCCGTACTGATGGTTTTCAAACACATCTAGTGCACATTCAAGCCTTAAGAGCTGCAGGAGATAGTGCTAGAAACATCTGTGACATCTACATTTTTCCCAGTGGCTCTGAATGTTAGATTTGAAAGCTGCAGTTACATATTTTATTAATCTCAATTATTCAATAAAGCCTCATTTCTTGATACTTGTGTCCAGTGTGATAGCCATTGTCCAAACATTCCTGTTGAGCATTTGAAATATATTCAGTACTCACTGAGACATTTTGGATTGTAAAACACACACACGATGTCATATACTTAACATAAATAAAACAATGTAAGCGTTTCAATTAATAATTTATTATTAATGAAGTATTGATTTAATAAATAATAATGTAAGAGCTTCATTAATAATTTATTGCTTATCAAATGTCAAATTAATGTTTTCATAGATGGGAATTAATATGGAGAACCACAACTGGACAGTACGCCGAGAGTGAGAGACCTCAGAATACTCAGTGCTAAATGGGAAGTTTCCATCAAATTCCTCCTCTCAGGAGGCAGACAGACTGCAAGAGTCAGAGGGGATATAAGACGCCAAATATAAATATGCCTGTCCAGGTACAACAACACCGATGTACATATGAACTTACAGAGGCTGTGGCAGCATGCACAGGATCTGCCCAGGTCTGAGCCAGATGGAGTCTCTGTCCTGATAGGGAAGTAGACACAGCCACCATTCCTAACCAGGAAGCTATCTCTAATTGACAACCACTAGTAAAGAAAAAATTCATTTTCTCTAACAGGGCCTCACTGGGTATACAAAGGAGACATAAGGGCAGGCCCCATGCCCAGCAGCAGATGGCCAACACACAATTAACTCTGGAATGTTTAGAGCTTATTTTTCTTTTAATTTTTTGTCTCATTTTGCTTTGTTTGGGCATTCTCTCCCTTACTGGCTTATATATTATGGTTTCAGATTTTAGGTTTTTATGGGTTTTGTTTGTGTGTATATGGGGGTGATTAATATTTGTTAATGAAATTAATTTCACTTTCTTAAAATCCCTTTGAATGTGACTACTAGAAAAACCAGAGATTACATATGTAATTTCCATTTGTGACACATACTCACACACACACACACACACACACACACACACACACACAGATGCACGCATGTATATGTTCTATTTATTTTGAGGCAGGTTCTGTCCATGTAACTACAACTGGTCTGGAACTGGCTATATGGACCAGACTAACCTTGAACTCACAAAGATCCTCCTGTCTCCACCTGAATGCTAAGATTAGAAGTGTGCACCACCATTCCGGACCTATTTTTTTTTTTTTTCTGAGACAGGGTTTCTCTGTATAGCCCTGACTGTCCTGGAACTCACTCTGTAGACTAGGCTGGCCTCGAACTCAGAAATCCGCCTCCCAAGTGCTGGGATTAAAGGCATGTGTCACCACCACCCAGCTAATCCTGACCTATTTTTTTTATTGAATATATTCTTCATTTACATTTCAAATGTTATCCCCTCTCCTGGTTTCCTCCCAACCCAGAAACCCCCTATTCCACCCCTCCCACTGCTTCTATGATGTTTTTACACCCATGCACCCAATCCCAACCTCCTCAACCTTGATTTCCCTACACTGGGGCATCTATTGAGCCTTCATAGGACCAAGGACCTCTCCTCCTATTGATGCCTGACAAGGCCATCGTCTTCTATATATGCAGCTAGAGCCATGTGCACTCCTTAGTTGGTGGCATAGTCCCTGGGAGCTCTGGTGGGTCTGGTTGTTGATATTGTTGTTCTTCCTATGGGGTTGCAAACCCCTACAGTTCCTTCAGTTCTTTCTCTAACTCCTACATTGAGGATCCCACACTCAGTACAATGGTTGGCTGTGAACATCCACCTCTGTATTTGTAAGGCTCTGGCAGGGCCTCTCAGGAGACAGCTATATCAGGCTTCTTTCAGCAAGCATTTCTTGGCATCCATAATAGTGTCCGGGTTTGGTGACTGCATATGGGATGAACGCCCAGGAGGGACAGTCTCTGGATGGTCTTTCTTTTAGTCTCTGCTCTATACTTTGTCTCCATTTTGGCTCCTGTGAGTATTTTGTTTCCCTTTCTAAGAAGGACCTAAGCACCCACACTTTGGTCTTCCTTCTTGAGTTTCATGTGGTCTGTAAATTGTATCTTGGGTATTCCAAGCTTTTGGGCTAATATCTACTTATCAGTGAGTGCATACCATGTGTGTTCTTTTGTGATTGGGTTACCCCACTCAGGATGATATTTTCTAGTTCTATCTATTTGACTGAGGATTTCATCAATTCATCATTTTTAATAGTTGATTTGTACTCCGTAGTGTAAATGTACCATATTTTCTGTATCCATTCCTCTGAAGGACATCTGGGTTCTTTCCAGATTCTGGCTATTATAAATAGGGCTGCTATGAACATAGTGGAGCATGTGTCCTTGTTATATGTTGGAGAATCTTTTAGGTATATGCCCAGGAGTGGTATAGTCGGGTCCTCAGGGAGTACTATGTCCAATTTTCTGAGGAAACACCAGACTGATTTCCAGAGTGGTTGTACCAGCTTGCAATCCCATCAGCAATGAAGGAGTGTTCTTCTTTCTCCACATCCTCGCCAGCATCTGCTGTCACCTGAATTTTTGATCTTAGCCATTCTGACTTGTGTGAGGTAGAATCTCAGGGTTGTTTTGATTTGCATTTTCCCAATGACTAAGGATGTTGAACATTTCTTTAGGTACTTCTGTGCCATTTGATATTCCTCAGTTGAAAATTCTTTGTTTAGCTCTGTACCCCAATTTTTAGTAGGGTTTTTTAATTCTCTGGAGTCTAACTTCTTGAGTTCTTTGTATATATTGGATAGTAGCCCTCTATTGGATGTATGACTGGTAAAGATCTTTTCCCAATCTGTTGGTTGTTTTATCCTATTGACAGTGTCCTTTGCCTTATAGAAGCTTTGCAATTTTATGAGGTCCCATTTGTTGATTCTTGTTCGTACAGCATAAGCCATTGGTGTCTTCCCCACTTTCTTCTCTATAAGTTTCAGTGTATCTGGTTTTATGTGGAGGTCCTTGATCCACTTGTACTTGAGCTTTGTACAGGCGATAAGAATGAGTTGATTTGCCTTTTTCTACATGCTGACTGCCAGTTGAACCAGTACTATCTGTTGAAAATGCTATCTTTTTTCCACTAGATGATTTCAGCTCCTTTGTCAAATATCAAGTGACCACAGGTGTGTGGGTTCATTTCTGGGTCTTCAATTCTATTCCATTGATCTTACTGCCTGTTTCTATATCAATACAGTTTTTAATCACTATTGCTCTGTAATAGAGCTTGATGTCAGGGATGGTGATTTCCCCCAAAAGCTCTTTTATTGTTGAGAACAGTCTTCACTAGCTTGTTTTTTTTTTTTTTTGTTATTCCAAATGAATTTGCAAATTGCTCTTTCTAACTCTATGAAGAATTGATTTGGAATTTTGATAGGGATTGCATTGAATTTGTAGATTGCTTTTGGCAAGATGGCCATTTATACTATATTAATCCTGCCAATCCATGAGCATGGGAGTTATTTCCAGTTTCTGAGATCTTTGATTTTTTTTCCTCAGAGACTTGAAGATCTTGTCATACAGATCTTTCACTTGCTTGATTAGACTCTCACCAAGGTATGTAATATTATTTGTGACTATTATGAAGGGTATCATTTCTCTAATTTCTTTCTCAGCCTGTTTATCCTTTGAGTAGAGGAAGGCCATTGATTTGTTTGAGTTAATTTTATATCTAGTCATTTTGCTGAAGTTGCTTATCAGGCTTAGGAGTTCTCTCGTGGAATTTTTGGGGTCACTTAAGTATACTATCATATCATCTGCAAGTAGTGATAGTTTGGCTTCTTCCTTTCCAATTTGTATCCCTTTGACCTCCTTTTGTTTTCTAATTGCTCTAGCTAGAACTTCAAGTACTATATTGAATAGTTAGGGAGAGAGAGTGCAGCATTGTCTAGTCCCTGATTTTAGTGGGATTACTTCAAGTTTCTCTTCATTTAGTTTGATGTTGGCTACTGGTTTTCTGTATATTGCTTTTACTATGTTTAGGGCTGGGCCTTGAATTCCTGATCTTTCCAAGACTTTTAACATGAAGGGGTGTTGAATTTTGTCAAATGCTCTTTCAGCATCTAATAAAATGATCATGTGGGTTTTTTTTTCTTTGAGTTTGTTTATGTAGTGGATTAAGTTGATGGATTTCGATATATTGAACCATCCCTGCATCCCTGGGATGAAGCCTACTTGATTGTGGTGAATGATTGTTTTGATGTGTTATTGGATTCTGTTGACAAGAATTTTATTGAGTATTTTTTGCATCAATGTTCATAAGGGAAATTGATCTGAAGTTCTCTTTATTTGTTTGTTCTTTGTGTGGTTTAGGAATAAGCATAATTGTGGCTTCATAGAACAAACTGGGTAGTGTTCTTTCTGTTTCTAGTTTGTGGAATAGCTTGAAGAGTATTGGCATTAGGTCTTCTTTTGAAGGTCTGCTGATAGAATTCTGCACTAATCCCATCTGTTCCTGGACATTTTTTGGTTGGGAGAGTTTTAATGACTGCTTATATTTCTTTAGGGGTTATGGGACTGTTTAGATGGTTTACCTGATCCTGATTTAACTTTGGTATTTGGTCTAGAAAATTGCCCATTTCATCCAGATTTTCCAGTTGTGTTGAATATAGGTTTTTGTAGTAGGATCTGATGATTTTTTGAATTTCCTCAGTTTCTGTTGTTATATCTCCCTTTTCATTTCTGATGTTGTTTATTTGGATACTGTCTCTGTGCTCTTTGGTTAGTCTGGCTAAGGTTTTACTATTTTGTTGATTTTCTCAAAGAACCAGCTCCTAGTTTTGTTGATTCTTTGTATAGTTCTTTTTGTTTCTACTTGGTTGATTTCAGCCCTGAGTTTGATTATTTCCTGCTGTCTACTCCTCTTGGGAGTATTAGCTTCTTTTTGTTCTAAAGATTTCAGGTGTGCTGTCAAGCTGCCAGTGTAAGCTTCTCCAGTTTCTTTGTGGAGGCACTTAGCGCTATGAGATTTCCTCTTACCACTGCTTTCATTGTGTCCCATAAGTTTTGGTATGATGTGTCTTCATTTTCATTAAATTCTAAAGAGTCTTTAATTTCTTTCTTTATTTCTTCCTTGACCAAGCTATCATTGAGTAGAGCATTGTTCAGCTTCCATGTGCATGTTTGTTTTCTGTTATTTTTGTTGGTATTTAAGACCAGATTTAGTCCATGGGGATCTGATAAGGTGCATAAGATTATTTCAATCTTCTTGTATATGTTGAGGCCTGTTTTGTGACCAATTATATGATCAGTTTTGGAGAAGGTAACATGAGCTGCTGAGAAGGTATATTCTTTTGCTTTAGGATGAAATGTTCTATAAGTATCTGTTAGTTCCATTTGGTTCATAACTTCTGTTAGTTTTGCTGTGTCTTTGCTTATTTTCTGTTTCCATGATCTGTCCATTGCTGAGAGTGGGGTTTTGAAGTCTCCCACTATTATTGTGTGCACTGTGTGCTTAGAGCTTTAGTAATGTTCCTTTTATGAATGTGGGTGCCCTTATTTGAAGTATAGATATTCATAATTGAAAGTTCATGTTGGTAGATTTTTTTTTTGACCAGTATTAAGTATCCTTCCTTATCTTTTGATAACTTTTGGTTGAAAGTTGATTTCATACAATATTACAATGGCTACTCTTGCTTGTTTAATTTCCTTGGAAAATTGTTTTCCAATCTTTTACTCTGAGGTAGTGTCTGTCTTTGTCACTAAGATGCATTTCCTGTATGCAGCAAAATGCTGGAACCTGTTTACAGATCCAGTCTGTTTGTCTATGTCTTTTTATTGGGGAATTGAGTCTACTGATGTTAAGAGGTAATAAGGAAAAGTGATTGTTCCTTTCTTTCTTTTTTTTTAAATTTTCTATATTCTTTGTTTACATTTCAAATGATTTTCCCTTTCCCGGTTCCCCCTTCCCCCAAAATTCCATAAGCCCACTTCCCTCTGCCCCTTCTCTGATCTACCCCTTCCTACTTTCTGTCCTGGTACTCCCCTACAATGCTGGATCAAGAATTTCCAGGATTGTTTCTTCCTGTTTTTTTATTGTTGTTTTTAAAAGTGGAATTATATTTGTGTGGATATCTTCTTTGGGGTTTGTTGAAAGATTATTTTTTTGCTTATCCTAGGGTATAGTTTCCCTCCTTGTGTTGGTGTTTTCCATCTATTATCCTTTGCAGGACTGTATTTGTGGAAAGATATTGTGTAAATGTGGTTTTTGCTTAGAATAGCTTGTTTTCTCTGTCCATGATAATTGAGAGTTTTGCTGGGTATAGTAGTCTGGGTTGGCATTTGTGTTCTCTTAGGGTCTGTATGACATCTGCCCGGGATCTTCTAGCTTTCATAGTCTCTGGTGAGAAGTCTGGTGTAATCCTGATAGGTCTGCCTTTATAAGTTACTTGACCTTTTCCCCTTATTGCTTTTAATATTCTTTCTTTGTTTAGTGTATTTGGTATTTAGATTATTATGTGACAGGGGAATTTCTTTTCTGGTCCAGTGTATTTGGAGTTTTGTAGGCTTCTTATGTGTCCATGGGCATCTCTTCCTTTAGGTTAGGGAGGTTTTCTTCTATAATTTTGTTGAAGACACTTACTGGCCCTTTAAGTTGGGAATCTCTGCTCTTTTCTATACCTGTAATCCTTAGCTTTGGTCTTCTCATTGTGTCCTGGATTTCCTGGATATTTTGGGTTAGGAACTTTTTTTTTTTTTGATATAATTTATTTACATTTCAAATGATGTCCCCTTTTCTAGCCCCCCCACTCCCCGAAAGTCCCGCAAGCCCCCTTCTCTTCCCCTGTTCTCCCACCCACCCCTTCCCACTTCCCCGTTCTGGTTTTGCTGAATACTGTTTCACTGAGTCTTTCCAGAACCAGGGACCACTCCTCCTTTCTTCTTGTACCTCATTTGATGTGTGGATTATGTTTTGGGTATTCCAGTTTTCTAGGTTAATATCCACTTATTAGTGAGTGCATACCATGATTCACCTTTTGAGTCTGGGTTACCTCACTTAGTATGATATTCTCTAGCTCCATCCATTTGCCTAAGAATTTCATGAATTCATTGTTTCTAATGGCTGAATAGTACTCCATTGTGTATATATACCACATTTTTTGCATCCACTCTTCTGTTGAGGGATACCTGGGTTCTTTCCAGCATCTGGCAATTAAAAATAGGGCTGCTATGAACATAGTAGAACATGTATCCTTATTACATGGTGGGGAGTCTTCTGGGTATATGCCCAGGAGTGGTATAGCAGGATCTTCTGGAAGTGAGGTGCCCAGTTTTCGGAGGACCCGCCAGACTGATTTCCAGAGTGGTTGTACCAATTTGCAACCCCACCAGCAGTGGAGAAGTGTTCCTCTTTCTCCACACCCTCTCCAACACCTGCTGTCTCCTGAATTTTTAATCTTAGCCATTCTGACTGGTGTAAGATGAAATCTTAGGGTTGTTTTGATTTGCATTTCCCTAATGACTAATGAAGTTGAGCATTTTTTAAGATGCTTCTCCGCCATCCGAAGTTCTTCAGGTGAGAATTCTTTGTTTAACTCTGTACCCCATTTTTTAATAGGGTTGTTTGGTTTTCTGGAGTCTAACTTCTTGAGTTCTTTATATATATTGGATATTAGCCCTCTATCTGATGTAGGATTGGTGAAGATCTTTTCCCAATTTGTTGGTTGCCGATTTGTCCTCTTGATGGTGTCCTTTGCCTTACAGAAACTTTGTAATTTTATGAGGTCCCATTTGTCAATTCTTGCTCTTAGAGCATACGCTATTGGTGTTCTGTTCAGAAACTTTCTCCCTGTACCGATGTCCTCAAGGGTCTTCCCCAGTTTTTTTTCTATTAGCTTCAGAGTGTCTGGCTTTATGTGGAGGAACTTTTTGCATTTTGCATTTTCTTTGACTGTTGTGTCAATGTTTAATATGGTATCTTCTGCACCTGAGATTCTCTCTTCTATCTCTTGTATTCTGTTGCTGATGCTTTGCATCTATGACTCCTGATCTCTTTCCTAGGCTTTTCTAACTCCAGGTTGTCTCCCTTTGTGATTTCTTTATTTTTCCTATTTCCATTTCTAGATCTTGCATGGTGTTATTCATTTACTTCACCTGTTTGTGTTTTACTGTCATTCTTTAAGAGATTTTTCTGTTTCTTCTTTAAGGGCTTCTACCTGTTTACCTGTGTATTTCTTTAAGGGAGTTATTTATGTCCTTCTTAAAGTCCTCTATCATCCTCATGAGAAGTAATTTCAGGTCCAAATCTTGCTTTTCCAGTGTGATGGTGTATCCAGGACTTGCTATGGTGGGAGAATTGGATTCTGATGATGTCAAGTTACCTTTGTTTCTGTTCCTTATATTCTTATGCTTGCCTCTCATCATCTGATTATCCTTAGTGCTACCTGCCCTTGCTATATCTAATTGGAGCCTGTCCTTCCTGTAATCCTGGTTATGTCAGAACTCCTCAGAATTTAGCTGTCATGGTGAGCCTGTGATTCTGTGATTCTGCGATTCTCAGATCCTGGGTGTGTCAGAGCTCCTGGGAGTCAAGCTGCCTCTGGGACCCTGAGATCCTGGTGTGACCAACCTCCTAGGTTCCTGTGATCCTGTGATCCTGGTGTGTTAAGAGTGCCTGGAAGTGGAGCTTCCTTTGGGTGTTGTGGGTCTGGCTACGGAGTTTGCCCAAGGTCTGTCTGTTCAGGGCACCTGCCCATGAGAAGGAACTCATGCCAATGGTTGTGTGGAGTTCCTGGGTGCCTGGATTATGCTGGTCCCAATTAGTTCTGGTGTTGTGACAGATGTTGAGTCCTTCTCATCTTTGATCCTATGATCCTGGGCATGTTAGAGTGGCTCCTAACCTATTTTTATATGTCTGTGATGTGATTGAGAGTCACTATGGATGATATGTTTTACATATTTATATTTTTCAGGTATTTTTAAACACCAAGAAATTATAGTATATTTGTGGGGAGGTCCACTTAAAGATATTATAATTTTTAATCTTGATCTTAGAAAGCAATTTAATATAACATTTTTGATAAACCAGTATCATTTTGCTTCACTATTTCTTTTTTCCAGGTAAATACATAATTATTTTATTATAAATACTTAATTTATATAAAGATGTCAATTAATACTGAACATTTATGAGCTATAGGTCTACTAAATTGGGGCTGTGCTTTTTCACTTTCCTTAACAATAAATATCATTGTTTTTACTTGACAATCCTAATATTCCAAGATATTTTCAGGGCAGAATTACAAATTTAAACACATCTGGATAAGTAAACTCTTGATAATATTTCTAAAAATCCCCTTCAATAGTTCACAATTTATTTAAAATAAACAAAACCTTTTTTTTTCATTGAGAGTGACACAACAAAACATTTTTTTCACTCTCATTTTCTTTGGGTATTATTTTTCATGAAGTCTCCATCTCTCTCTCTCTTTCTCTTTCTCTCTCTATCCATCTCTCTATTGATCTGTTGATCTATCCATCCATCCATCATACATCCATCTTTCCATCCATCCATCCATCTATCTTTCCATCCATCCAACAATCCATCCATCCATCCACCCACCCACCCACCCACCCACCCATCCATCCATCATCTATCTATCTATCTATCTATCTATCTATCTATCTATCTATCTACCTACCTACCTATCCATCTATGTACCTACCCACCCTGGCACATCAAGTCTTCATGCGGCTAGGTATATCCTCTCCCACTGCGGCCAGACAAGGCAGCCCAGCTAGAAGAATATGTCCCATGTATAGGTAACAGCTTTTGGGACAGCCCTCACTCTAGTTGTTTGAGACCCACATGAAGACTAATCTGCATGTCTGCTACATGTTTTCCAGAAGGCCTAGGTCCAGTCTTTATATGTTCTTTGGTTGGCAGATCTTTCTCTGAAAGCCCAGAGGGTCTAGGTTACTTGACTCTGTTGATTTCCTATGGAGTTCCTATCCCCTTCAGAATTGACTTCTTCCTGTTCTTCCATAAGAGTCCCCAAGCTCCAGCCACAATTTGGCTGGGGGTGTCGGCATCTGTCTGAGTCAGCTGCTGGGTGGAATTTCTCTGAAGCTGTGTGGATATTTTGTATTTTGGGATGGCCTGTCATCATTCCATTGAGAGAGAAAGGAGGCCACGGGTGCCCTTTTGTTAAGTGATGGTGTCTCAGCAGGAAAAGGTTTGTTCTGTGTGCTCATGTGTGCTTCATAGCCGTAGACACTGACCTTGGAGGCTGTGGCGTGTCACTGTGTGCCATATAGGACACCCTTTTGTCCACACAGCTTACTGGAACCTCACTGGGACTCCTCTTAGCTATCCTGCTGTTGCCCTGTGTCATGAAGATCCTCCAGCTTTGGTTAGGTTCAGAGGTTCAGTCTGTCATTAATGAGGAAGTAGGGCAGCCTTTAGGCAGGCGTGGTGCAGGCAGAGCTGAGAGTTCTACATCTTCATCTGAAGGCTGCTAGCAGAATACTCACACTATTTCTAATGTGTTTTATCGATAGCCTATGAGTTAGCCAATCACGTAGAACCATCAGTCTCACAGAAAAGGGTCCTGGCTGATGTGTGCTTATGACTGGCAATCTAGTTGTTTCTTTTATGCTTTCCAGTTGCTCCTGAGAGATTCCCGTAAGCCTTTCCCAGGGCAATATGGATGCTCTTTATGAATTAAGTAAACCTGACCATTTTCCAGAAGAGGCAGACAGGCAGCTCGTGAGGTCTTCAGGCTTTTACAGAATTGTAGGTCAGCAGGCCCATAGCAACCCTGCTGCTTCCACAGATAATGCTGCTATGTTTTATCACAGTTGGTTTCCTTGCAGGACAGAAATCTTTTGGATTAGTTGTATTGGGCACAATATCTGTAGCTGCCTGGAACCTTCCTGCTAAACTACTGCTTGCAGCATGAGACATTTTCAAATGACATTGAATTTCATACATACAGTTGGGAGAAAGTCATATAAAATATACAAAGGATTAATAGGTTCAGGTGGATGGTTAATATCCAAAATACATATAGAATTCAAGAAGTTAGACACCAACAATTCAAATAACCCATTTTAAAAAGGGGGCACAGAGCTAGACAGAATTCTCAACAAAGGAATCTTGAATGGCTGAGAAGCACTTAAGGAAATGTTTAACATCCTTTGTCATCAAGGAAATGCAAATCAAAACAACTCTGAGATTCTACCTTGCACTCATTAGAATGACTAACATTAAAAACTCAAAGGACAGCACATGATGGTGAGGATGTGGAGTAATGGGAACACTCCTTCACTGCGGGTGGGAGTACAAACTTGAACAATCACTCTGGAAATCAATTTGGCAGTTTCTCAGAAGATTTGGAATAGTCCTATCTCAAGACTGAGCTATACCATTCCAAATGATGTTCTACCATCCCACAAGGACACCTGCTCAACTATGTCCATAGCAGCTTTATAGTCAGAAACTGGAAAAAACCTAGATGTCTCTAAACTAAAAAATTGATACAGAAAATGTGGTATATCTATACAGTGGAATACTACTCAACTATTAAAAACAAGGACAACATGAATTTCACAGGCAAATGGATGGAACTAGAAAATATCATCCTGAGTGAGGTAACCGAGACCCAAAAGGACATGCAGTGGTATGTACTCACTTATAAGTGGGTATTAGCCGTAAAGTAGAGAATATCTATCCATGCTATAATTAACAGACACAAAGAGACCAAATAACAAGGAGAGCACAGGGAGGATGGCTAAATCTTCCTCAGAAGGGGAAATGAAAAAATAGATATGGGAGGTGTATAGGAGGGAAGTGGTTGGAAGAGGAGTCAGGGAGGGGAGTGGGGCAGGGGGAATCACATGTAGGGAGAGCAGTGGAGAGAGAATGGAAATTGGCTGAGGAATGGGACAGTCTCTAGGACATGCCGGAAACCTGGACTAGGGAGAGGTCTCAGGGGGCCTAAGGGGTGATTCTACCTGAGATTCCTGGCAGTGAGGGCTATGGATCCTGAAGTGGCCATTTCCTGTAGGCAGAACTCCTCATAGAAGGATAAGGACAGTAACCCACCCACAAAGCCTTCCACCCTGCCTACAAGATGTGCAGAGTCAATGATGGAGCAGAGACTGAGGGAGTGGCCAACCAATGACTGCCCCAAATATAGACCCATCCTACGGGTGAATACCAATCCCCAACACTATTCATGGTACTCAGTTATGTTGGCTGACATGAGCCTAGCACATCTGTCCTCTGAGAGTTTCCACACAGCAGCCAATGGAAAGAGATGCAGAGACTCAAATCCAAATGCTGCGGGAAACATTAAAAAAGAGAACCCGCCAACTCTCCTTCCCCAACAGGCCTCAGCACCATGTCCCAGCAGAATCCTGCTTGGATCCATTCTCACCTCTGCCCGAGCTATACTCTCCCAGCTAGCTCCCACAGCATCTCAGCTGTGTTCCCTCTCCGCCATCGGTGGACCCACACTCCAATAACCAAGTAAAGCAAAACACTTAAAGCTTAATTAACCAATCAGATTTATGTATAAATAATATCACAATTTACAAGATTCCCAATACAGTAATTTAAGAGCCAATTGATTAAAAGCTTTATCCCAATATTTCTAACCTTATAAAAACTTAGCTATTTTGGCTAGGAGATGTCATGCAGGTCCATGTCCGAAGCCATCTCAGTTCCCTTTTCTTTTCCTCCGCTGACCTCTGTGTCTCCCCAGCTCCTAGCTCCACCTCCCCTTTCCTGTCCAATCACAGGCCTTCCACTGTCCTAATATGATTGGACATGGAAAATCCTACAACACTCAAAGATCAAATGGAGCTCAGGAGTCTTACAGAACAGTTGGAAGAAAGACTGAGGGACCTGAAGAAGACAGGGACTCTACAGGAAGACCAAGAGAGCCAACTAATCTGGACCCTTGGGGGTGCCCAGAGATGAACCACCACCCAAAAAGCGAGCTAGGGCTGGACCTACGCCCCATACACATATGCAGCAGATGAGCAGCTTGGTCTTCCCATGGGTCCCCCAAACAACTGGAGCATGGGCTGTCCTTTAGTCTGTTGCCTACCTACCTGCCTGTGGATCCTGCACCTCCAAATGAACAACCTTGTCTGGCCTTATTGGGAGGGGATGTGTGGGGTGTGGGGTGTGGGGTGGGGTGGTTGGGGTTGGAAGGATAGGGTAGGTGGGGTGGGGTGGTGGTGAGGTGGGGAGAATGAGGGGTTGACACCCAGAGGAGGTGCTTCCCCTTCTAAGGGAAATTGAGGGAGGACTTATGTGTGGGAGTACTGGGAGGAGAGGAGTGGCAGATATTGGGTTTTAAAACAAATAAATACATTTAATACTAAAAAAATAGACTCAGGTGGAATTATTCTGTTGGCTTCTATTTCTTTATGATGATGCTGTGGGCACAAGCCACAACTCAAGGGATGGGTTTGAAGGAACATATAGGATGAAATATGCACATGCGAAATTCAGCCTAGGGTTGGCAGGTGTGTCTGCTCTGGTTTAGCTAAAGGATTCACCTGCATCCTTTGTTGCTGGGGCGGGGCTGTCTTGTACATCGCCGCTTCTGCCCAGCAGCCTGAACCGCCATCCTCTGCTTGCTGCTGGGCTTCAGAATGTTCTTGTGGCATTTATCCTGTTGCCTTGCTTGTGAGTCTCCTGGCATCAGCTTTCTTATACAATAGCTCCCCGAGTGTCCCGCTGTCTTCCATTCTCTGTGTACACACATTCCAGCAGAGCATCAGTAGAAAGACCGGCTCAATGCCGAGACTGACAATGCCTCTCTCTGTGCCGGGGAGAGGTTGGATTCTTAAGTTAACATTCTTGCCTGTGAGGTAGTATTGTCCCTAGCACACAGACATCTATTCTGACCCATACATTAAAAAATGACTCTGCATTACAAATAGCTATTTAATAGCAAGTGAGGCGGGCTATGTTGCCTCATTTTGTTTTCAGAATTTTCGATGTCTTAGGTGTTGAAACTGCATGACATGTGCAAAAGGCAGAATAAGGGTTTAGACAAGAAGTACAGAAGTTTAAAGCATGTCCTTATGAACCTTTGATTTGCAATGCCAGAGTAGCAGAGAAACTCAAGGTAGATCGAAACTTGTTGTATCTGTCGTACAAAAGACACAATTGGATTTTTTTCACTTGCTGTCAACAACTCTCAGAAGCAAATGGCTATCTAAGTCACCTTCTATCCTAGTGTCCCCTCATAACAAAGAATTTCATGATAATCCATACACAACTGTTTTGTTATCTCAAGGCAAACAGTGATGCTTGGAACGTAGACAGGACCAACCAGCCCGGGTCTATCAGAAAGACTGTATAAAGCTGGGCAGGGTATTAGCTTATCTTATTGCTGCCATGGAAGAGACTATATAGTATGTCACTCATGATCGGCAACCATAGAAGCTGGCATTGCTGTGTAACAACCATGCCCCGGCTCTCAGACACTCATAATAATAAACATTTATTTTCATAGTTTATGTCTATGGACCAGTATGCTTCAATTGGTACTGGGATGAAATTGCCTGAACTTGGCTGACTGATTACTGCATGCAGCTCTGTTTCCTACATCTTTATTTGAGAACCAGTCAGTTCTCAATCCAATTGCTCTTCTGATGATGGATGATGGGAAGTAATGGCAAAGTCAGATTATCATTGGAAGCCTTCAATATATAGAATTGGTTACGTGGTCAATTCAGATGTTAACAGGACAATGAACCACCCTGTCATTACTCTAGAGAAAGATACTAGGAAGCTATAGTATAGAAGTATTTTAGTTGTATTGTGAGAAAATGTCAGTGAATCCTCTGTGCAAAACCATCAAATATAAAATAAGAAAAAATGTACTTTTGGGTGATACAGAAATTTACTTGGAACAGGCAATAGATGAGAGGTATTTATTCTTGAAAAATGTATATGAATTTTCTGTAAGAACTATGGGCAGATATAACCTCTTTTGGGGGGATGGGGGAGGGAGGGTCTGATCCAATCCATATCTTCACCCAGGCTGGTAGTTGACAATGGTAACTTTATGACAGCAGCTGAGTCATGAACGCAAGTAAATTTGTTTTCTGAGGAGGAAGACTCAACTTGGAGAGAGACTGGTTATTATGAAAAAGTGGCAAATACCAAAAAACAATAGAAAAGTCTAGAACTTTGCCATCCCAAGGTTCTGGTTCTACCTGATGAAAGTGGTGGGCTGTGCTGACATTTTAAGGAGGTTCTGGGAGTTGGAGAGGCATAACGTGCTCAGCAAGCTTTTCCTATTCCTGACAGGGGAGCTCCAAGCTATGCACATGCATTTCGAAGGATGCAAAAGACTCTCAAGGAAAGGGAAGCCCAGGCACACCCGAGAACGGGCTGAACTCTGAATCTGCCTCTGAATTACATGCAGATTGATTAGAAAAGAATGGGAATGTTGTAGGGGCTGAGGCATAAACATCTGCCTACATTATTAGCCAAATTCGAACATATTAGTGACACATGAGTGGACTCTGATCATGCAAGTGGGAAAAGGTGCTAAAAACCCCAATTTCAGGTCTGAGAAGAAATGATAGCTTATCCATCAGGGGAGTCAGATCCTACAGTTTAAGTTCACACACACACACACACACACACACACACACACACACACACACAATATATATATATCAATAAATTGCCAAAATATGTTATATAAAATATCTACCTTCCAACAGAAGTATGAGACTCATTATGTAAAACAGGACAATGACATCCATGTACAGAAAACTAAGTACTCAATATGAGCTGAACTTAAGTTCATGATTTTAAATTTAGCAGACAAAGTCAAGCATAAACTCTGAATGCCTTTTGAGTAATAAAGGAAGCAAAAGAAAACATCTCGACAATGATGTCATGAACGAGAAGTCTAAACAGGGACCAGGAACTGCAACAAAAGAGCCAGATAGAGATGCTGCATCTGAAATCACGGTAACCAAAGTGGAAAGTATGCTACATGGTGCCAACAGAAGACTTTAGAAGGTCAGGGAAGCCACTGGTTTGCTTGAAGATAGAATGACATATAAGTCAATAGGAAAAGCCAGGAGAAGATTCTTAACATATTTGTGATAGGAAATACAAGAAGAACAAGAGAAATGGAGAGAGAATTTCTTAAATTTCCATAAATGTCTCACATTTGATGAAAAACCTTTATCTGAGTGTCCAGAAAGATCACTGGATTCCAAGTAGGACATACAGGAAGTGTTTCACACCTGGACCAGTCACAATAGAAATTTTAAAAGTTGAATCTTGAAGTGGCAAACTACTTAATCACAGATGTTGAGTAACTACGTGTCCAGGAACCATTGCCTCATTAAATACATAGTCTAGAAGGCAGTACTAGAGTACTAGTGTGCTCATAGAAAAAAATTCACCCAAGATTATTGAATTCAGCAAAGCATCATTCAACAGTCGAGGGAGAATAGAAGACTTCTTTAGATAAAGAAAGAACTTGTCAGTGAGATGCCAAAATGCAGGACTTCAGATTAAAAGGAAGTCAGAGAAAAATGATGACTCACATCACAGAGAGGAACAAAGAGCAGAGAAATATTGACAGTCTAGGTAAGTATAAAGATGGCCCCACAGGTGGTTGTTTCTCCTTGTTGTGAAATGCTATCTCCTGGCCATGACACAGACCTTGTCCTCTGAAACTCTCAGCAGCTGTGACTGCCTCAGTAGACTTGCACAATACTGAACCTACATAATTTTCCATCATTAAGGGAGAGTAAGGAATATATATATAAACAGTGAAGAGTTGGGGCCATTTCCTTCAGTGGAGTAACCAGTGCTAAGTGGATCCTTGTTGCTTGTGACTGGACCAAGACCCTTGACGGCAGGGGTAAGAAGGTGAAGAGTTAACAACCCAGACTCTGGGAATGAGGCAAGTGGGAAAAGCAGACTCATTTATTGCAGGAACTGGATTAACCTTTTATACCCTTATACACCCCTCCCAGCATTTCATTGGCTCTCAGGTAGATAGATGTAGCACTGTGTCTCATTGGCTCATTTCATCGCCTGGTCCAGCGTTAGAAGTCTCTATCCATGCCAGCAGATTCTAGGTTGGCTGTGGAGGGAGTATCAGCGATGGGTGCACCAGCATTGCAGCTGGGCCTGCTTGCCCAAGTTCCTCCTACAGATCCTGTAGGTAACCTCCAATCAAACCCATTGGCTCACCAAGATGGCACTGGAGGAATTGCTCCTCTGCTTTATTGTTGGAACTTTGTCTGGTGTGAAGGACGCTTGTTCATCGCCCCAGGAAGAGCTTACCCAATAGCTTTCCTTTCCTTCTTCTCCCTCCTCTTCCATTGTCTGCCTCTCCTTCCCCACTTGTGTGTGTGTTTGTACACATGGGCAGGTACACATGCATGTATGTGAATGCATGTGGAGGCCAGAGGTTGATTTTAGATGCCTTCCCCAGTCGGTTGCACTCTTCCTCCTGTATTTAGGCATGGTCTCTCACTTGAACCCAGAGCTTCTTGATTCGCTGAGTGTAGTTAGCCAGCTTCTTACTGGCTCTCCTTCTCAAGACTGGGGTGACATGTGGGAGGCCATGCCAGCCCTGCATTTCAGTCATGCTTTATGTGGCAAGTACTTTACCTCACAGCCATCTCCCCAGGTCTCTTTTATGGTTGTGTTTATTTGTTTTTGTTTTTAAAGGCTAATGAAACAGTATTTATGCTGTTATGGTTTGTGGGTTTGTTATACCTACGGATATGTGATGATATCAGCATTAGACTGAGAGAAGAAAGTAGAAATTATGTTACAAAGTTTCTGGTCATTTATCACCATCCTCAAGCGCATTGTGATAGACCGATGGTGTACATTGTAGCCTTTAAACATTAAGAAAAAATGAATGTAGTTTGGATACTAATAGAGGCAAAAGCAAGACAACTAGATTTCTATGAGAGACAAGCTTTATATTAAAAAATCCAAACCAATCTCAGCAAAGGATAGAAAAGCAAACAGTACCAAAGAGCTAGACGGCTTTATTAATACAAACGCAATAAATTTTTACAAGGCTTGAAGAAAAAAAATGGTACTAGAGAAAACTTCCCTAATAAAAATTTCAGTATATTGGGAAATGAGCAATTCTGAAAGCATAAACTGAAGGCCCTGGACCCTGACAGAATTAAAGTGCAGATCAGCTTATTATAGCTTTAGGTTGTCATTGTTACGGCTGGTTGGTTGTAGTTTAGCAAATCCAATGTCTTGTTGTATCTCCCAGGGCAGACCAAGTCAGATTGCTACTTTCCACAACCTATACCTGACACTTCTTCAAACATACAGTTAAAATAGTATTTTTTTTTATTCTGTGAAAGTTTCATACAATGCGTTTTGAGCCTATTCCCACCCCCCATTCCTCCCCTAACTTCTCCTTCCAACACTGTGTCCTCTTTTTGAAGATAACCCACCAAGTCTAATTTGTACTGTCTAGATACTCCTGGGTATAGAGTATCCACTGGAGTGTGGTCAACTTACCAGGGACCACACCTTTAAAGAAAGTTGGTCTTTCCTTCCCCCAGAATCCATAAACTACCAATAGCTCCTCAGTTAGTGGAGAGGACTTGTCAGCCTCCAATTCCATTGCTAGAATAGAATTCATAATTTTGTGCTTCACTGAGGACTACATGAAAATTAGGATCTAGAAGATTAATAATTTTTAAAAACTTACATAAAATAAGGACTTCTTGAAATTTGACACAATCACATGCTGCATGGTCAACTTTCAGTCACTTTAGGACAGTGATCTCACCAGATTATAATGGAACTGAAAATTTCCCAATGAAGTAACTGCTGTAACTGTGACAGTTTGTTGCTTACCTGTGTGATGTTGCTGGTTAAATAAATACTTTAGTTAGTGTTTTCATTGCCATAAAGAGATAACATGACCACAGGAGCTCTGGTAAAGAAAAATATTTAATTGCTGGCTGGCTTACAGTTTCAGAGGTTCAGTCCGTTATCGTTACGGTGGGAAGCATGGCAGTGTCCAGGCAGACTTGGTGCTAGAGGAGCCAAGAGTTCCATATCTTGATCCACAGGGAGCAGAAGGGGACTGGGTTCCACACTGGGTGTAGCTTAGACATAGGAGACCTCAAAGCCCACCCCCACAGTGACATACTTCCTCCAACAAGGCCACATTTACTCCACATTTCCTAATAGTGCCATTCCCTATTGGCCAAGCATTCAAACACATGAGTCTATGGGGTCCATTCTTATTCAAACCACCATACCTGTGCTGCATAGAAACCTTGTTCAGTAATGCTACCTGATATGACAACAAATGACTGGTAATGGCTGCGATTTGCTAAGATGTACTTCTATTCTTTTGTTGTTGTTGTTGTTTTGTTTTTTTAGATGAAACTCCTGCTTCTAAAGAATAGTTTCCTGTGAAAGAGTGTGATGCGTTAACTCAGCAGCTGCCTCAAGATGTCAACATGATCACGATCTGGATGGTATCCGGCCTCTTGGTTGACTTAGCTCACGTTAGTATTGCCGACCCTCTCTTGTATCTACAACCCTCTCTTGTGTTTTTTATCTTCTATGTGGTCAAATTATCCATTCCTGCATCATTTGCTTTTCTGTCTTTATGATGAAATGCTGTGATCAAGGCCATTTCTAGAAGGAAACATTTATTTTTGACTTTGGTTCCAGAGGGAGAGTCCATAATGTGGGGTAGCCATAGCAGCAGAAGGGAGCTGATCGATCATCGCCTTCTCTTTAAGCACAAGAACAAAGCAGAGAGAACAAACTTGAAGCTGGGTGAGGGTCTGGAATTTCAAAGCCTGCCTCTAGTGACAGACTTCCTCCAGCAAGGCTGCATCTCTGACCCCTGACCCACAGCAGTGACACTAATTAGGGACCTAGTGTTCAAACGCCACCACCACCACACCTTCCTCGGTGGTATACAAAGTGCCATGGTGTCAAATTCTTCCCATGAAAAATGCATATGTAATTTAAATTATTCCAGCTCTGAAACACTGCATACGTGTCCTAGGTAGCTGGACCTGTCAGTTTCAGAGAGCTTAGAGAGACCTGGGAAAGGAGTCTCAATGAAAGGACTGCCCAAATTGATTGACCCATGGACAGGCCTGTGGGAGAGCGGCTTGATTGTTAATTGGTATCCAAGGGCCCAACCTACTGTGTGTGGCTCTATTTTCTAGGAAGGTGGCTCTGGGCTTTATAAGAAGCTAGAATTGAGCTTATAAATGAACGAGAGAGAATGTCATTAAGTGGTGTTTCCCCATGGTTTCTGCTTTAACTACCTGCTTGAATTCATCCTTCAGCATCTCTTGATGATATACTGAGACCTGGAGGTATAAGGCAAATAAATCCTCTCCCCCATGATTTGTTTTGGTCATAGTGTTTGTCACAGCAGCAGAAAGGGGACCAGGGTCCCACACAAGCACGTGGATCCTTATGAAGCCGTGCTGGCAGTCTGTCACCTTGTGTCACGTTCCAGCAGCCAGGAGGACCCCTCACGTGTTTCCCATGCTGACATTCTCAGTGGTGCTCTGGGCAGAGCGGTTCCCCTAATTTGGCTATTTTGACTTTACCAAGAGAAGTGGGCTGTGCTCCTATTCCTCAGGTCCTCTGTTGCTTTCACCAAGTGACTTGGATCCAACCCCTGGGCCTGACAGAGTGGAGGTGACAAGGGGTCGGGGTGGGGGCAGTGTTTGGCTGTGCATCTAACTGCTGGTATTGGTCTTGGTGATCAGACAGTAGTGGCCACACCAGGCTCTTGGCAGGATGGTGTTTTGAACACGGTCTCAGATGCCTTCCTACCATGAAGTTGTGTGAAGTGTACATTAAGGCGGTGTTTCTTGGACCTCAAGTGTTACAATTTAAGAGAGAATTTTTTTTTCAATTTTTGCTTATGGCTTTCTCTCTTCTTAGGGTCAGGGGAAGAGTGGAGTATTCCTCCAGCCACTCAAGAACTGAATAAATGCTTACAATGGATACTATGCTTCAGAAGGGTTGAGAAAAAAATGCATTGTGATTTTGACTCTATGGATTTTGACAAATTACCATGATAGCATAGTCTGTCCACACAGACTTTCATTCTAGGGTAAGTAGAGAAATCAAATCCTATTGTTTAGTATATTGTTTTACTTTTTTTCTGCAATATATAGCCAAGACTTGGCACCAGGGGATACACCTGCTAAGCATAGAGGGTGGGGAAACACCTCTGTGTCAAAACAAAACCTCTAATTATTTTCAATCGATTTGGGACTGGTTCTCATTAAGGGATGGCATTCGGGTGAGCAGTTCTTGCACATACAGTTTATCCACATTTCAAATATTAGTTACAAATAAATGTTTATGTTTGTGAGTCACAGAATCATAAATGGCTCTGAGACAAAGCTGGGCTAATCTCAAAGGCTTGAGCTAGAAGTCAGGAGACGGATGACTTCAGAGAGGATGGCTGTTTTCCCCATGCTGTGTCTCCAGGGAGCTTGGCTGAAGACTGTGCTAGATAAACTCATATTGGTCCATGAACCAGATCCCATAGTGCCATATGCCAAGTGTCATAATTGCTTTAATCCCTCTGCTTCTAAAGGAAGGCTATTTGTTTATTAAAAAGTAGCACATCCACATAACAAGAGATTCAAACATTGAAATTAGGTACAAAGACAGCCACTAAACTACTAAAACCTTAAACTGTTCTGTTCCAATGGAGCCTAATAGAGGTGAGTGTGGTGTTTGTGCACGTGCATGCGCATGAGTGCTTAGTGTAGTTCATCCTATTAATTAACTCATTTATATGTAAATGCTAGTGGTAATTAGTATTGCACAACTAGATTATTAGTTCCCAGAAGATAGTAGCTGTATCCTGAGTTCACAGCTCACATCACTGGCTAATAATAATCACAAATGTAATATGTCAGAGATAAATTAAGACACAATTAAGATGAAGTGTCCTCATAGTGACCTTCTGGGACATTTGAACATTGGGACATTCAGGTGTCACAGGGTTTGGAACAGTTCCTCTGATTTGAGTGCTCTGGCATCCAGAACTGATGATTCCCCTGAGCAGGTTATAGACAAGTGGAGGATTCTCTTATGGCAAACCCAGTTGTCACCCTGGCCACACCATCTTCTTAACACAGCTTAAAATTATAAGATCACATAGGTTCTGTGGGGTGGCTCTTGTAGTGGCAAAGGACAACAGGACAGCTGAGGATAAATTTTCCATAATACAAAGGTGAGTCTATGGCATAGAACTAGGCTTGGACATGTAGCTATCTATGGTTGTGGACAAGTGATAACTCTGGGGTGGACTGGACATCCACAGAATTCTTCTTGCTCATGGTCTTAGACTCTCAGGGATGCTAAGAAATATGACCTGAAACCCAGTGGGTTAAAGCAACAGAATATGCTCTTTCTTGGGGTCTGAAATCTGGGTGTTATACTTTAGAGGGTTGCACTGGCTTTCCATACCTCGTGTCAGCACAACTCCAACCTCTTACTTATCAATATGGTCTTTTCCATTGTGTCTCCATCTTTACTCATAAAACTGTCATTGGATTTATGGCCCAGACTGATCTAGGATGAATGTGTCTCAAGATATTTAAGTATACCAGCAAATGTCCTTTATACCAAATGAAGTCATATTTATAGGCTCTGGGTAGACGTGTCAACAGAGAGACCACTGATGAATTCATTACAACCCACCATCTACCCTTATCTTCTCAAGCTTACATCTGTTTCACAGACAACATAAACCTATCCCACCCCAATATTCTGTTCCTTAAAGTCTCAGCCCACTAAACCCCAACTCTTGCCCCCAAACTCATTGTCCAAATCGGGGATTGATGACTCTCCGCATTGACCTCTGAACCCAGAAAACTATTCTTCTCTCCCAAAATATGGGTACAGTACAGATGTCTCCTGTCAAAAAATGGAAAAACTGAAAAAAATTAAGGGGTCACCAGTGCCAAGCAACTATCAAGAGTCAGTCCTCTTAGAGTGATAGTTCTCTGTGTCGATGACGTCATCCTATGTGCCCAAGGCAGCCTCATTTTATCATGTCTGTGACAGTGGCTCCATTTCCTCAGTCCTCTGATCAGCCACATTTTAACCTCATGAATCATCATTTTTCTTTCTTTAAAAAAAAATACAATCCACTTTTGGCCAAACCAAATTCTGCCAACTCATTTCTCCTCTATGTAATTTTGTCCAGTCTCAGTCCTTAACAGTCCCAGCTGGCAATGAGTCTACTGGCTTAGAGTTCTCCAGCATTTTGAACCATCAAACAAGAGCGTTCTCTACAGGTCCTTTCTAGATAACCTGATCTTTACTGTTTGACTCTGATATTGTGACTTATTGGATCCAAAAGAAGCTCAGCTGATTTCTTTAGCCAAAATTTGTTGCTCTGGTGTCTTCCCCATGGAGCTTTGAATGAGAATGGTCCTCATAGGCTCATTTGACTGTTCATTCACCAGGGATTGGAATTGTTTGAGAAGGGTTAGAAGGATTTTGGTGGAGGTGGGGCTCTGTTGGAGGAGGTATGTCACTGGGGTGGGGCTTTGAGAGAAGGCCATACAAGGCCCAGTGTTTTTCTCTACCTGTTGTTCAAGGGTCAGATGTAAAACACTTAGCTACTGCTCCAGCAACAAACTGTTTAACTTCACACCATGCTGATCATGGACTAAACCCCTGAAACTGTAAGAAAACCCCAATTAAATGCTTTCCTTTATAAGAGTTGTCTTGGTCATAGTGTTTCTTCAAGCACTTTGTATAAGAGGCTCTATGGACAGGGTCTCATATAGTGTCGTTCATGTGGGTCGGGATCCTCAGAAACCACCCAGTACTAGTTTGTGTTGCTTCAGTTTATTTGAGCAACAAGATGAGCAGGGTAGGACCCTCAACATTTTGCTCAGAAATATTTTCAACTAAATAGTCAAGCTTACGATAACCCACGACTCCGGACTAGAACTCAGCTACAGCTCAGCTAATTTCTGCCACTCATATTTTTTGAATATTTTATTTTATTATTTTATCTAATTTTTTTGTTCCTGATTTTATATATTAGTACTCAATATTATTTCTATCCCAACTCCTCTCATGTACCCTCCACTCTCTCAAATTCATGACCTCTTTTAAAATTATTATTGTTATATAAATATATGTATGTACATATGTACTTACATACATACATATAAATATACATACATACATATACACACACACAACCTGCTAAGTCCACTTAGTGTTGTCTATGTGTATATCTGTTTAACAATCACAAGTTTGAATTGGGGAACCTAAAAGGTGGCTTGGCCCTGGAGAAAACAGCCTCTGCCTCTCTCAGCAGCTATTGATGGCGAATAGCTTCTTACCTAGGTGGGGCCTTCTGAAATTGCCCCCATCCATATTGACATATCTTGCTGCATTGTCATTATGCAGGTCTTGTTTTGGGAACTGTATTGTTGAGATGTTATGAGTGCAACTTCTCTGTCATGTCTACATGATACTACTTTATAGTAGGCATCATGGCCATTCTGTGCTTGTCATCTTTCTGGCCTCTCTGTGAGCTAAGCTTAGGTGTAGGAGTTACACTGTAGATGTGCAAACTGGAGCTGTGCACCCCCCTCTGCCATTTATTCATGGCTCCCATCTGCTGTAAAACCAAGTTTCTTTGTTGAGGATGAGAGCTGTACTCATCTATGTGTAGAAGAACAGGTATTTAGAAAATAGAAATTATTTTATGGTAGTAGGTTCTCCTCTTGGGCCTACACCTAGTCCAACCATGGGCAGTTGTCTAGGTTTACAGTACCAAGCGTGAATTCTTGACCATACAGTGGCCCTTAAGTCAAATTAGACAGATGCTGGTGAGCCCCTAGATAAACAACCACTACTGTAGTTTTTGGACTGTGTTTCCATTTCCAGGCCAGTTGTTGTCACATTTTTTTTTTAAAAAGATGTATGTATGTATGTATGTATGTATGTATGTATGTATGTATGTATGTGTGTATGTATGTGTGTATGTATATAAATGAGTACACTGCAGCTGTCTTCAGACACGCTAGGAGAGGTCATCAGATCCCATTATGAGCCACCATGTGGTTGCTGGGAATTGAACTCAGAACCTCTGGAAGAGCAGCCAGTGCTCTTAACTGCTGAGCCAGCTCTCTGGCCCTGCTGCCACTTTTCATAAGGATAACTTTTCTTCCCATTTCTAGTACCAAGCTGCACATATTCCTGAGGCCTCAGCAGAAGCACCTTCAACACATGTTTTCACCAACTATCTCTGTCAGCTCACTTAAGGGTTTCTGCCTGGTATATCTCAATTCCTTCTCCCTCAATTTAGCCCAGTTCCAGGGCAACTGCCTCATACCTCATTTTAATGTACACATTAGAGAGATGCTCTTCCTCCAAATTCCACAATCTGTTACTCATAGTTCTTCCAGATAAACATAATCAATAGAACTCCTTCCCATTTGTTTCTCTCTGCCCCCTCAATTTGTTTGATTGTGGGGCAAGCCCCAGATCTACAGTTTGGTGGTAGCTGAAGATGTTTTCTACAAGTAGATTTCCTTCTGTCTTACCAAAATCTCAGTTTTGCTCCCTCTCCCTGGAAACAGTTAAATTGATATAGAACCTGCATATTAACATGCTGTGAAACACCCACATGAAGTCCATCATTCAGTGTTTTTTGGTATGGTTACAGATCTGTGCATGGCCTGATCAATCTTCATAGTCAATGTGATTGGATTGAGGTGGCAAAGCATACTATGCATTCTATCTGTGGGGTATTTCTAGAGAGTATTACCTGAGGAGGCATGCATGTGACCCAGCCTGAATGTGAGAGACATCATCCCTTGGCCTGGAAACTAGAAGGAAGCAAAAAAGGAGGAGAAAGGCAGCCACAAGCCAACATGTCCTTTCTTGGCCCATTAGGACATGAGCTGTTTCCGACGGCCATGCTTTCTTCACTATGATAGAATGATCCACCTGAAACTTGAGCCCAAATAAACCTTTTCCTTTTTTTCAGTTGTTTCTGTCAGGTGTTTTGTTACAGCAATGCAGAAGGGTTCAAAGGTACAATATACTTAAGTTTTCAGTGGCACATATTTTCTTTAGCCTTCTCTTTCCTTTTTCCATGCCTATTTTTCTCCACCTAGTCCCCCTAGATCTAATCTTTATCTTTTTATTGTTTCCCTATTTAGGGGACCATCTGTCAAATAAAGATCTCAAATATCCAGCTCTCAGTTTAGCTTTGAGAGCTGACTTCGATTAGTATCAACTCCAGTAGACTTTCTTTTCTCCATTCTTTTAGACTAACCACCTCCCTGACATACCCCCATCATTGCCACCAAATGGTCCTTTGTATCTCATGTCATGTTCAGCTTCCAGCAAATCTTCGACAGTGTTGGCTGGTTGGCTTTCTCCTACAGCACGGCCGTTCTGTGCAATAGGCACTCCATCCGCTTTTTCAGCATCATATTCCCACCATCATTACCTGTCCCCATCATATGCTTTGCTACTAAAGCTACACCCAAATACTTGCATTGTATAAACCCTCATTGATGTGACATTTCCTGTAACAGCATGTTTGCTCTGGCCCTTCCAACACTTTGGATGCGCTTCCTTTCCCAGCACACGTTTTTCCTCATTTCTATCCATTTAGCATTAACTATCTAAAGGGAATGACAGGAAGGAAGGGTCTTTAAAGATGGTGGGGGAAGATTACACATCAGCCTGTTTAAAGGTCTCTAAAAAGTCCTGATGGCTTAGAAAATTACATGGTGACCAAAACTGTGATCAAAATATAAGGACCAATGTTGCCTTCTGACCTCTGTAAGTGTGCTGTGTATATATTTGCATTGTCACCCAGCCATGTTTTTTTTTATCTTAAAACACACACACACACACACACACACACACACACACAAGAAAATATATTTCTGCAGCATTGTAAGCAGTTGTTAAGCTTCTAAAATTGACCAGTATATCAGGATATTCTCATATAATGGATATGCAGGCAGTTTATAATACCATGAATAGTTTATTAAATTTTAATAACTTGAGTTGTAGTTCTGACAGAAGCAGTGCATGTATGTGTATATATAATCACATATAAATGCAAAAGAGGTTTTCCTCCAGAAAGTGAAATGGGCTTTAATTCCATAGCCAGAGTTGCTCATGACCATCTTGCTGTGGAAGCCATCTTTATTGCCATGGGACCTATGGTAAGTGTCTGTAACTCTATCTGCGTGATACGATTGTTCTGGAGTTAATAAATTCACCTCGGAATTCCTACATAGCTTGTTTTTCATAACTGCAAACTGAGTTATTAAGCTTTAAAGATGCACAATGGGAAAACAACATCATGCTCAAGGGTGCTATGAAAACCCTGCATGCATGTATTTATGTGTGAATATGCAAATGCCTGGTCCGTGTCTCTACACGTGGTCATGTCTGCAATCACCCTTTGCAGACCCAATACTTTTTTTGTTCTGGTGTCATTTTAAGACAAGTTTTTATTTTTATTTTTATTTTTATTTTTATTTTTATTTTTATACCAAGTACAAGTTTTCTTCTACTAAACATTTAGATTCTTGAGAACTTACTAAACGTCTCTTGCATATCATTGTCACAGAGATGTGTAGTTCCTTCCTTCCATGTCTCTTCACCCCGTTTCCCACGTGTAAATCCTTCCATTCTAAGGAATGATGTCAAATCCACGGGAGGCTTTGCTGTACTGAAATAGGATTCCCCACCACAGGAAATGGCACTAAACATGTACTAGTGTGGGAGGATTCTTTTCCTCAGGGTTTTTGAGGTGATACTTGTATTTATCTGAGCATTAGAGTGATTGTGGTTATAATCACACCATTTTCATGTCAGATGTCTGTTGAGGAATTTTAAAACACTTAAAAACCTCTTTGTGTAGAGCAATGAGATCTGGTTGCTTCTCAGTTCAGAAGATTTCAAACCTAAATATTCTTTATTATTATGATGATGATGATATTTTCTTTATTTACATTTCAAATGTTATCCCCTTTCCCAGTCTCCACCCCTGGAAACTGCTTATTCCCTCTCCCTCCCCCTGCTTCTATGAGGGTGTTCTCCCACCCACCTACCCACTCCTGCCTCCCCGCCCTTGCATTCCCCTACACTGGGGCATTGAGTCTTCATAGGACCAAAGGCCTCTTCTCCCATGTTCTTAAAGTCTTGGCTTCTTTTTAAAAAAATTGAAAAGTGGCCTCTGGCTTCCATGGAATGTGGGACTCTGGTCCTGATGGGGAACCAGAATCAGAATGAAGGGCCTATTATTCTGTAAGATTACACTGTAGCTATGTCTCAAGTACATTTTTATTGTATGAATGCACTGTATGGTTTTTATATCTTTGACTATTTTTAATATTTAATAGGAATTTACCTCAAAGATTTAAGTTTTAGTACTACTTGCTAAAAGGAGTTCTTCAACATGAAGTAAGGCACCTAGAATCTCTTTTGCAATGAGCAGACCTTCAGCCACAGTAAACTAGAATATGGAAAGAAGCATCCTATATCCCAAACTCACCAAGTCTCAGTCCATGGTTTATACCCCCTCACTTTCCCAATGGGTTTGAAACAATGGGAACTTGAAGACAAAGCTGTTGTCTCATTGTTCTCATGTCCTGAGTCCCAGATTCCAGGTGGGAAGCCAAGGGCTCTCAATCCACCCATTAGAAAGCTCAGCAGAGATGCCACAATCTGTAAAGTGAAGACAAGACCTGAACTCAGTTCTCAAAATCCGTGTAAAGCACCCACACATTTCCTGGTATTTGCTCATAGTTTTAGTTCTGGAATGGTAAAGACAGGCCAGTTGGGCCTAATTAAATCAGCCAATGAGACACCCTGGATAGAGAGTAAAGTCAGTAGTGCCTGGGAGAAACATCTAAAGTTGTTCTGAATATTAGAGAAACTGAGGTGTTCCTGGACAGGGACTAAGGCACAGAGGAGGAAGAGCATGGTGATCAAGGGTGATTACTAACTGCATTACATTAAGAAATACCGTGGGAGGTAGTGAGGGAGAGCTTTGGGTGTGTCTTAAAAGGCATTTCAAGGGAGGATTGCCTGAAAGGGATGGCCTGAATGTCACCTGTGCAATCCAGTGGGTTGGCAACACAGACTGAATAAAAAGAGAAGAAGGAAAAACCAGCCACAGGCTAGCATTTTCCTTCCTGTGTTCTGTGGCTGCCATCATGGACCACACCCAAGCCACCCTCTCACCTTTCAGGCCATAAGGAACCCTGTTCCCAGGAACTGTGAGCTCTAATAAATCCCTCCGGCTTTGTTAGGTATTTTGTCTCAGGGTCTAGGAAAATATAAGCAAGAAGGGAAAGATGAACAAATATTATCTTCTTGTAGACTGACCCAGCTTCATGTTGGCCACCATATTGCAGGACCCAGTTGCCTGTGCTTATGTCTCAAAGGCCTTGCTAAAGACAAAGGCTATCATAATCCTTCCATAGCTATGGCTGTGATCAAAGCACTTGTCTTAGGATTTCTGTTACTATGAAGACACACCATGACCACAGCAGCTTGTACAAATGAAAACATTTAATTGGGGCTGGCTTACAGGTTCAGAGGTTTAGTCCACTATCATCATGGCAGGGAACAGGGCAGTGTCCAGGCAGACATGTACTGGAGGAGGAACCAAGAGTTCTACATCTGGATCTGCAGGCAGCAAGAAGATAGAGACACACTGAGCCTGGCTTGAGCATCTGAAACTTCAAAGCCCACTTCCAGTGACACACTTCCTCCAACAAGACCACACCCCCTAATAGTGCCACTCCCTATGAGTCTGTGGGGAGTGGGGAGTCATTTCCATTCAAAGCACCACAGCATCCAAGAGAACAATTTAAATGAAAGAATAATTTGTTTAATTTCATGGTTTTATAGACTTTCGTTCATAATACTTAGCTTAATTGAAATTGGCTATGATGGAATTGTAGCCAAGTATGTGTCAGAAATTTTTCTTTATAACACATAGGGAGCAGAGAAAGAGGAAGGGAGCAGGGAGCAGGTGTTATCTCCAAAGACATGCCCCAAGTGGCACTGTTCCTCCAGCTCATCTCCACCTCCCAAAGTTGAGAGAGAGAGAGAGAGAAGGGGGAAGGAGGAGGAGGAGGAGGAGAAGGAGGAGAAGGAGGAGGAGGAGGAGGAGGAGGAGGAGGAGGAGAAGGAGAAGGAGAAAGAGAAGGAGAAGGAGAAGGAGAAGGAGGAGAAGGAGAAGGAGAAAAGAAGAAGAAGAAGAAGAAGAAGAAGAAGAAGAAGAAGAAGAAGAAGGAGGAGGAGGAGGAGGAGGAGGAGGAGGAGGAGGAGGAGGAGGAGGAGGAGGAGGAGGAGGAGGAGGAGGAGGAGGAGGAGGAGGAGGAGGAGGAGGAGGAAAAACACCCCAGTTGGAGGCCAAGGTTGCCACTTCTGAGCCTGAGGGACATTCACATTCATAGTCTAGTAGTTGAACATGGAAGAAGTAATGTAAAGACTCATGATGGAAAAGGCTAATAGCATATGCGTGCCCTCACCTTGCTCCCCAGAGTATGGAGGAAGTTGACATGTGCACCAAGCAAACACGGCACCTAAGCCTTCTTTCTCTGACTATAGAATACTCCAGGCTCAAACTTCTGGAGATTAGGTTAGTCTTTACTCTCCTATTCTGTCCTAGTTTGTTTTCTGTTGCTAAGATAGAACATGCAGCAAGTAGCTTGGGGTAGAAAGGTTAATGGCTACAGTCCATTCTAAAGGGAAGCCAAGGCAGGAGTTTGAGGCAGGAACTGAAGCAAGACCATGGAGGAAAGCTGGCTTGCTTTTCTTGGCCTTCTCAGCTACCTTTTTATGCACCCCAGGCCCATCTACCTAGGGATGGTAATGCTCACAGTAGGCTCAGCCCTCCCTCATCAATCAGCAATCAAGAAAACACCCTACCCTACAGACATGTCCAGAGGCCAATCTGATGAAGGCAACTTCGCAGTAGCGATTCCTTCTTTCTGGGTATGTCTAGATTTGTGTCAAGTTGACAAAACCCAATCAGCACACTGGCATCCTACCCTTTTTACAACTGCAAAATACTCTGTTCCCAAACCTCCTATGATTAAAATGGTCTTTGGCTTCCCATTCCATTTGGATACTCTGCGTGTAGTTAGTGCTGGAACTATTGAGGCTTTCCTCTTGCTCCTATAAAGAAAGATTAAAAAGAAAATGATGGCGCTCCTGCCTATTTGTGCTGCCCACTCTTGACTACTTTACTCATTTTGTTCTTGTTGCCGATTGGGTTCCTGTTGGGGAACATTCATTTAATGGTACAGGAACTTCATACACGTGGAGAAACATGATAACAGTCCCTCCAATTGTCCACTTTTAATATTAAAGAAAAAAATTTAAACCATGTTACCAAACAAGTGTGATACTCTTCCAGTGGAAACAAAGCAATCTAATTATATTTTGAAGAAATATGCATTTATGGTAAAAAATTTCTTAAAGGCAATCATAATGAATAGGATATGTTGGAGGGCATGTATTTGGAGACAATAAATTATTCTGGAGTCTTTGCTTGCTTGATGCCTTCTTATGTCTTCTTTATCCTCATGATGTAATTTGACTGATATGTGCAAGACATGAAGAATTTAATTTGGGAGCATAAATATTCAACTGCCCTACGGCTTCCAGAGTTAAACGTTGTTATAGATCTTTGTTTCTTATGTCAAAGGGGTCATCAGACACTTGAAAAGATAACATTGAGGTCTACATGTTTTTTTTACTGATTGTCTTTTGTTCTGTTAACGTATTCTTTTACCATTTTGAATATGTGTGCAGTAAAATATGACCACATCCACCTCCATTTCCACTTCCTACTCCCCTGGGTCCCTTCTAATATGTCATTCTCCCAACATCACAACCTCTTCCTCCTTCTCCCCCTCCTCCATAACTTGCTGACTGCAATTGGTGCTGTTTCTATGTGCAAGGGTATAGGCAATCCACACTGCCAAAGAAGAATGATTCTCCCGCCCCTAAAATCTACTAACTATCAATATTTCCTCAACAAGGAGCGCAGCCTTGAGAGCCACTCCACCCTCTATTCTGAGGTTTGGTTGGCTTGATCTTGTGCAGATCTAGAGCAGGTAACCATACTTGTTGAGTTCATCACCTGGTAGTCTATATATTAGTCTCTCTCTCTCTCTCTCTCTCTCTCTCTCTCTCTCTCTCTCTCTCTCTCTCTCGTTTTTGCCCTATGAATACCCAATAATTGTTATTCATCTTACCTCTCTAAAGGGTAGAGAGAAAACAAGGTGAGGCTTTGCTTTCTATGTAGGATGAATACCTTGGTAGCTAAATATCAAAAAGTCAGAAAACTATTCCTTTGGCTAAAAGCAATTCAGCTTTCTATCAGAGCAATTCATTCTGAGCACATCCAGGCCAAAGAGTTAGGGTCCCTAGTTAAGAATGCCTACAGACTTAATATTGAAAAATAGGCCATTGAATTCTTTTCTTTTTAACGTTGGTCAGGGGTCACTGTACGGACTTCTTAAATCCAGGACTTTTCTTAACCCTGTGTGTGAATGAAATTCAGGAAGGGGAGAGATACGTGAAGCCAGTACATAAAAAGCAAATCCTTATCCCTCCTTTCCTATTTGCATTCATTTCTTTCCCTTCATCATTGCTCTAGCTAAAATGTCCATCACTTCAAAAACTATAAATGTAGAAAGTGGGAATCCTTATCCAACTGCTGATTTTAGAGGAAATGAATCTTTCTCTTTGCTGATGGAATACTCTTACAGTTAAAAGACCCTAGCCAGTTAACTCTGCTAAACTTTGATGAACACTCTCAGCAAGGGAGCAGAACACAAAATCAACACACACAAAGGAGTGGCGTTTCTAGGTATCAATAATGAACTTGATGAGAAAGGAAATGCATCCATTCTCAATAGTTTGGGGAGGGGGCAGGGAGCAATCTCAGCAGGTAAAGGCGCATCTGTTCCCAATAGCTGGGTGGGTGGGGAGGCAGTGAGATATCTGAGCAGGTAAACATCGTACTTAGTGCTAAACCTGAAGATCTGAGCTCTATTCTTAGGACCCACATGGAAGGAGAGAACTGACTCTTCCAAGTTGTATTTTGACTTCCACACATGAACTATGCATGGCATGCATGCACATGCACATACATGTAAATAAATATAACAAAGCTTTTATAAATATAACAAAAGCTATGAAAGACCTACTCAATGAAAATTGAAGAAGATGCCAGAAGGAGGAAAGATTTTTCATACTCATGGGTTGGCAGACTTAATACTGATATTAACTTGGTTGTCAACTTGACTGCATATGGAATTAACTAAAGCCCAAGCAGCCGCATACATCTGTGAGGGATTTTTCTTAATTAAGTCATTTGAAGTAGGAAGACCCACTTTTAATTTATATCTTCTGCAGTAGAGATATACAACTTTAATCTGGACCATACCTTCTGCTGGCAGCCAGTGTAAACACATGGGAGAAAAAACTTGCTCTCTTTCCTGTTTGCCCTTAGGCACTCCAGCAAGTCCATTCCTTCAACTGGCATTAGAGCCTACTTCTGGATTCTGGTGTATACCGAAGAGCAGCTAAGATATTCCATCTTGTGGACTGAACAACTATGGGTTCTTGGACCTTCTGTTAGAAAACAGACATTGTAAATTATTAAGGAAAGGGGTCTTGTGATGGGATAGGGATGAGTAAGAGGACCCTGTTGAAGCTGTCCAGAGTCTCAAGAATTTTCCTCACCCAAGGAAGCAGTCTTTCCATGCCCGGTAGAAGATGTACTCACACCCTTACCTTCATTCCCTGAAATATCTTCTTTTCCATCTTTGATGGAGAAAATTAATCCTTCATTGTCTGCTAAACCATCAGAGACTTTTTCCAAATGAAATGGCAGCTTAGACCATACTGAAGTGCCGCAGGGACTGCTGATAGTTGCCTTTAGACCTACAACCAGTCTTAAGGCTGAGCAAGGTCCTAGAAGAAGGTAGATGAGGAAATGCACTATACCACTAAGGAGCATAATGAGTTTGCTAATTCATTCAAGCAGAAGTCTGAGGAATAAATATGGGAATGGATTTTAAGGGTATGGAATAATAGTGGAAGGAAAATAAAACTGAATCAGGCTGAGTTAATTGATATGGGACCTCTGATTAGAGATTCTAGATTTAATATGTAAGCTTGCACAGTTAAAGAGTTGTCACAAGTTTGTTTGAATGGTTGGCTGAAGCATTGTCAAAAAATTGGCTTCTGAAAAGGAATCGGAGATGCCCGATATCCCTTAGCTTTGTGTTGATGAAGGTATTTTAAGGCTCAGGGAAATTGCAATGCTATTCCCAGCCCTCCACAATGGAAGTCCCAGAAGAAACAGCCTTTACTAATCCTATAAGTCACAAAATGGCGAGAGGGACACCAACACATTTGAAAAGGTTTGTTGCTGTCCTTTACATTGTGCCAGAACTTAGGGTTGGAGATACTGATGCTCAGTTGGATGAATTATATTTAATTGGACCCCAAAGTAGTAGGGGCCGGGTGGCAGCACTCAATCACCAAAAGCAAGGTGATCGTAGTTATTGCAATGAGAAGCCTGGTCAAAACAATGTCTACAATGGACTAACCCATAATGGTCAGCACATGCAAAGTGAGGTTTTGTTTTGTTTTGTTTGAGACAGGGTTTCTCTATGTAGCCCTGGCTGTCCTGGAACTCACTCTGTAGACTAGGCTGGCCTCCAACTCAGAAATCTGCCTGCCTCTGCCTCCCAAGTGCTGGGATTAAAGGTTTGCACTACCACTGCCCAGCCAAAGTGAGTTTTATAGTGGCATGACTTGTATGGACGTTTTGTACTGGCTAATTAATCATAGTGTTTCTAGGAATGAAATAGATAAGGAAGCTATTGTATTTTTGTTTGATTTGTATAAGTGAAGAAAGTCTCAAGCAAATAAAGAAAGGATATATTGAATTGTGGCAAAAAGGAATCTTGGTCTTTGCACCAATTTCTATGAGCCAGTTTGCAGACTCAGAATCCCTTGAAACGAAGGGACATCCAGTTTCCCTTGAGGAGGGGCCTTGATAAAATGCCTATGAGTTTTACTGTTAGCCTTTCTCCAGTCCTTCCGCAGAGGAACCTCTAGCCTTCTACAAGGGTAACCTTGTACAATGGGGGAAAGAGAACAACCATCCTTTCTATGGTTTATTGAATGCTAGTGCAGAATTTACATTGATTCTGGGAAACCCCAAGAAATATGTGGCCCTCCAGTTAAAGTAGAAGCCAGTGGAGTTCAGGTGATTTGTGGAGTTTTGGCAGAAGTCCAACTCACGGTGGGATCAGTGTGTTCCCATACTCATCCTGTGGTTCTTTCTCCAGTTCCAGAATGTGTAATTGAGATATTCTTAGAAGTTGGCAGAATTCTCAGATTGGTTCTCTGAATTATGGAATGAGGGCTATTATGGTTGGAAAGGTAAAATGGAAGCCTTTAGAGTTATCTCTGCCATGGAAAATAGTGAATCAAAACAGTATTTATCCCTGGAGGAATTGCAGAAATTAGAGCCACCGTCAAGGACTTGAAAGATGCAGGGGCCATGGTTCCCACGACATCTCCCTTTAAGTCTCCTATCTGGCCAGTGCAGAAGACAGATGAATTGTAGAGAATGACAGTTGACAATTGAAAAGTCAATCATGTAGTGACTTGACTGCAGCTTCTGGACCAGATGTGTTGTCCTTATTTGAGCAGATAAACACTTCTCTTGGTACATGGTAGGTAGCTATTGATTGGCAAAATGTCTTTTTCTTAGTGCCTGTCCATAAGAACCATCAGAAGCAATTTGATTTCAGTTGACAAGGCCAGTAGTATTTACAGTTTTACCTCAAGGATGTATTAGTTGTATCATAAATTAGTGAGAAGGGATCTTGATCATCTTTTCCATAAAATATCAAATGATTCACTGTATTGACGACATTATGCTCATTGGAAAAGTGAGCAGGAGTTAGCAATTACTTTGGACTTGCTGGTAACATATGCACATCAGAGGATGGGGAAAATCAACCCAAATTTATTTATTTATTTATTTATTTATTATTCGATATATTCTTTATTTACATTTCAAGTGAGTTTCCCTTTCCTGGGTCCCCTCTTCCCGAAAGTCTCATAAGCCTTCTTCCCTCCCTCCCCCCTGTTCCCCAATCTATCCCTTCCTACTTCCCTGTCCTGGTATTCCCCTACACTACTGCACTGAGCCTTTCCAGAACCAGGGGCCACTCCTTCCTTCTTCTTGGGCATCATTTGATATGTGAATTGTGTCTTGGGTATTCCAAGCTTCTAGGCTAATATCCGTTTATCAGTGAGTGCATACCATGAGTGATCTTTTGAGAGTGGGTTACATCACTTAGTATGATGTTCTCCAGCTCCATCCATTTGTCTAAGAATTTCATGAATTCATTGTTTCTAATGGCTGAATAGTACTCCATTGTGTATATCTATCACATTTTCTGTATCTATTCCTCTGTTGAGGAACATCTGGGCTCTTTCCAGCTTCTGGCTATTATAAATAGGGCTGATATGAACATAGTGGAGCCTTATTACATGCTGGGGAATCCTCTGGGTATATGCCCAGGAGTGGTATAGCGGTGTCCTCTGGAAATATCATTCCCAGTTTTCTGAGGAATGGCCAGACTGATTTCCAGAGTGATAGTACCAGCTTACTAATATCCAATATATACAAAAAACTCAAGAAGATAGACTCCAGAGAGCCAAATGTCCCCCTTAAAAATAGGGTACAGAGCTAAACAAAGAATTTTCACCTGAGGAATATCAACCCAAAATTTAAGGGCCTTCTACTTCAGTGAAATTCTTAGGTGCCCAGTGCTGTGGGGCACACAAAGATAATCCTTCTAAGGTGAAGAATAAATTATCTTATCTGGCCACTATCACCAGCAAGAAAGAAGCAAGATGTTTAGTGGGCTTTCTTGGTTTCTATCAATAGTTTGTTTTCCTTTTGGGTGTTACTACAGTCTGTACACCAAGTAACTCAAAAACCTGCTAGCTTTGTGTGGAGCCTGGAACAAAAGAAGGATCTTCAACAGGTCCAGGCTGCTGTGTAGGCTGCTCTACCACTTGGGCCATATGATCCAGAAGACTTGACAATATTTGAGATGTCAGAGGGAGAGAGATATTGTTTGGAGCCTTTGGTGTGCTTCTATAGGTGAATGACAGAAGAGACCTTGGGATTTTGGAGAAAGGCTCTACCATCATCTGTAGACAACTATTCTCCTTTTGAAAGACAGCTTTTGGACTGTTATTGGGCCTTAGTGGGAACTCAATATTTGACAATGTGAATACAGTTATTTTGGATTAGCTGGACCACAGCTTGTAGGTCATTCTAATAAAATCCTGATTATCTATCTATCTATCTATCTATCTATCTATCTATCTATCTATCTATCTATTATATATATATGATTATATATAATTATATTGAATATATTGAATGAATAAAACATATAAATATATATTCCTTCACTCAATAAGTTCTGTTCCTCTAGAGAACTCTCACTAAAACAATTATCTAATGACCTACAGATTTTTTATTGACTAAGTTATTTATTTCCTTTATATTCCAATCATTGCTTCCCCTCTCTCCTCTTCTTCCAGTCTTTCCTTTTCACCTCTTTTCTTCTTTCATATACTCCTCCTCCCCTTCTCCCCAGAAAAGGGGAGGCCCCTTATCGACATTACCCAAACTTGGCATATCAAGCCACAGGAAGACTAGGTGTATCTTCTCCCACTGAGATTAGATGCATAGGGATAGCAATATAATCTCTGACAAAGGTGTCAAAATCAAACCTCAGAGACAATAGCAACCTCTCCATCAAATGGTATTGGAAAAGACAAAAGTTTATATGCAAGAAAAGAAAGGAACTAGATCTGCATCTCTCGTCCTGTATGAAACTCAATCCAGAATGTAAGAGATCTGAATGGAAGAACCCAAACTCTGAAATTGTTAGATCTAAACATATGCAAACAACTTCAAGATACAAGTATAGGTAGGGACTTTTTGAAAAGGACTCTACCAGCACAGGAAATAATCCAGGCATGGGCATATCAGATCCTATGAGATTAGAAATCTACAGCACAGTGAAGGAAATAGTCACGCGAGTTAAAAGACAGAGTTGAAGACCATCCTTGTCCATTGTACATGTGATGAGGGATTAATACTCAGAATATGTAAATAACTCTACAGTTGAAATGCATAAAACTCATGCGATTTAATAAATGGACCAATGAAATGAACACAGTCCTGAAAATTAAACACTCAAGTGGTCAATGAATATTTTGAAAGGTACACTGAAATTCCATCTTACTCTATTCAGAATGGCGATCATTATGGTTAGGATGTAAAGAAGTGGAATCCTATACTCTGCTCTAGGAGTCTAAAGTAGAGCAGCTGTATTAGGGTCCATGTGGAGGCTCCACAAGAAACACAAAGTTGAACTCCTACGTGGCCTAGCCACAGCACTCCTATTCCACACCTGAAGGATATATGTGCTAGTCACAGTACGTGAAAAATGGGACCAGCATAGAAGCCTGTCAACAGATGAAGGGATAAAAGAGGGTGGGACTTAAATAATGCAATTTTATTCAGCTATAAAGAAAAACAAAATTTATGACATTAGCAGAAAATAGATGAGAGCGAAGATTGTCATGTTAGAAAGACAAAGATTGCATATTTTATCTTATGTGGAGACTTTAGATTCAAATATGTACTGCTTGTATATACACGGATCTATTGGTAAGACATGTATGGTGGTTTGAATAGGTATAGCATCCATAGACTCATGTGTTTGAATGCTTGCCCACAGGGAGTGGCACTATAAGGAAGTGTTCCTTCTTGGAGTAGGTGTGGCCTTGCTGGAGGAAATGTGTCACTATGCGGATGGGGTTTGAGGTCTCCTATGCTCAAGTCCAGTGTCAATCCAGTCTCCTGCTGTCTGTGGATCAAGATGTAGAGTTCTTGGCTCCTCCAGCACCATGTCTGCCTGCATGCTGCCATGCTTCCTGCCATGATGAGAGTGAATTCAATCTTTGAAACTGTTAGCCAGTTCTAATTATCTGGCTTCCTTTATAAGACTTTGCCTTGGTCATGGTGTCTCTTCAAAACAACAAAACCCCAACCAAGACAGCATGTAAAGTAAAAATGAGACTTACAAAGTGGGGGAAAGGTCTAAAGTAAGGGAGCACAAGAGAGGGTGGTGGATATATGTGGCATTAAGACAGGCAGTAGGAACAAAGTGTAATCATAAATATGAGAAAGAAATAGAGTGAAACCTATCACTTGGTAATTTAACTAAAAATGTTAAGAGATGCTCCTGGGGTCCTGCTATTGGGGGACAGTGAACAGTAGAGCAATAGAGTAGAGGTGGGAGGGTGGACCTGCAGGGAGAGAAGGGGGGAAGAAGCTTCAGTCAGGGTATAAAGTTAATTATTAATTAATTAATTGAAAAAGAAAATGCTCCCCTTGCCTTCTTTGCATCGCCTGGAGTTTGAGTGATGGTTGAGCTCAGACAGCAGCTCAAAGGATGGAAGCAAAGATGGTTTGTGAGAGAAAGGGGTCTATGTAACTCTGTTCTTCCAAAATACGCCAAAAGTAAGAGAAATAAATAGCTTTCATCAAAGCTTCAGCTAAGGCTGTGACACAACTCTCTATGTAGTCTTGGCTAGCATGAAACTTGCTATATAGACTAGGCAGGCTGTGAATGCAAAGAGATCCTCCTATCTCTGACTTCCCAGTGCTGGAACTAAAGGTGTGGACCACCACACCTGAATATTAAGCAACTGTTTTTGGAATGATTGCTAAATTGTTATATTTTAAAAAGTTATTCTGTATTTGATCTTCAAGCATGGCCTTGATCATTGAGCATGAGTTATGATCTGTGATGTGTGACCATTTGATCACAGCACTGAGAACTTGCAACTTAAAATTTCATCCTACAATTGTACTCTTTTAATTGCCTCTTTTAAAAAGTATTCTTTAAAAGAAATAGTTAACCAATAACTACTATTAAAGATATAGATAAGAAAAAATGTCAGCAGTAGATTCATAATATTTTTTGGTGTGTGTATGTTTAGTGGACTTGATTATAATTTACACTTGATTTTCAATGTTTATGATCATATTAAAACAGGTGGATTTTAAATTTCTGTAAACAAGCACTGGGAGTGATTGATGCTAAAAATATTGATCCTATATGCCACGGCTTCAATGATGATAGATTCCAACAGCTTATATAATGCATTCGTTCACTTCACATATGTGTTGGAGTTACTGGGAATATAATATCTGCAGAATAATATCCACAGAATTGAGACAGGGATGCTTAAAAGAAGCATCACGTACTCAAGACCAGGGATGGCTGCCATCCTCCAAGGACACATTTGTGCCCCTCTCATTAAGAATACAACCTTTAGCCCCCAGGACCACTCCAGAGCTACATGTGATCTCTAATGGGCTCTTGATTTTATTTTATTTTATTTTATTTTATTTTATTTTAGGTTTTTGATATTTTTCAAGACAGGATTTCTCTGTGTAGCCCCGGCTGTCCTGGAACTCACTTTGTAGACCAGGCTGGCCTCGAACTCAGAAATCTACCTGCCTCTGCCTCCTAAGTGCTGAGATTAAAGGCATGCACCACAACTGTCTGGCTTAATGGTCTCTTTATAAGAACTGTAGATCAACGCTACCACCTTGACAGTAAGATAAGAGTTGACATTTAGAGAGAACATTCTGAAAAATTTTTGCTGCAAATTCTTCAAGTTTTCTGGAAATGGGTTTCAATGAAAAAGGAGGATGGCTCCTTTGTGGGGGAATGGTGAGAGGGCCTCCTTCATCCTAAAAATGGTCACAAACTCCAGGACCCAGCGGCAATCATGGAGTCTAGAGGAGACATAAGCAGGCAGAACCTCATTCCATTTAGTTGCATCTCCCCGCTGTCTCTGTCTCCTCTGGTCCTTTGCCTCCTGCCTTGCTGAAACAAGAACAGGAAAGAAAGCGAACATGTCAAAAACCCAAACCCTGCAAAATATAAAACTGGTCTCATTATGTGTCTTTTCTGACATACACCCATGCAGGAGTCATCTTAGAGATGCCTTTGAATATTCAAAGGTTTGAGCATAAGAAGAGGCTTTATGGTATTCTGTTCTGTCTTGGAACGTGATAGTTCTTTGCATATGTTTTATTTAAGAAAAGAAACACTAAAATGGAAAGTCATCCAACTGTGGAAGGGAAAGAGTGAGTCTTGGAAGTGATTTTGGAACACAATTTGGAGAAGGTTAAGAGTTTTGTTGCTTGGTAATTAACATCATTTTAAAGAAAAAATTTACATGTGTAAATATTAGTACAACTTGAAGGAGTAGAGAGTTGATTACAGGGAGGTCAAGAAAACATTCTACTTCTCAGTTGCTCAGTTGTTTTTAGTTATTTCCTGTTTCTTTTGAGCTTAAGCTAAGGACTTCAGCCACTGATTTTCTCTTTGTCATTATATGTAAGCGTGATTTTTGCGACATGTGATTCTGGTGTAGTCCATATGTCACATAAGATATATTTAATGTGGTTAGCATCTGTAGTATATTAAATGACAGCAATGCTAAAAGGATTAAAATACAATGAAGGATAGGGTTAAGAGCATCACAACTTAAAGAGAAACATGAACTACCTACCCTTTACAAAAAGCCAAAATTATGCACAATTATCTATTCATAAGGTGAATGGCAGACAGGAGTTGCACATAAACTCAGTTTCCACTCAGTCCCATAAGATCTGTTTTACTAGCCCAGGATAGCCCACATGAGGATGTGGGTGGTACAGCATTTCCCACTGTTATAGAATTAGCAACATGTATCTTCAACTCTACTGTGCTAAGATTTAGCAAACAGCAAACATCCTCCATAAGACTGTGTCATCCATGCTGATCCTGTCAGTGATGAGAACACTGAAAGATTTTTAAATGAGAGATGCCATGGATAGTGTGCCACATGGGATAAGGTTGAGTCTGTAGGGTGGAAAAGCAATTTACAGCCCATTGTTATTGTTAATCTAATATATATAATTACATGTGGAACTTCAGCAATGAAAATGATCTTTGGAAATTATTATTGTACAGCTTGTAGTCTTAAACCCATGAGACTAATGTGTTTAATTGGGAAATGAATTCCATACTGGCATAAATATTGTTTCAGCAAACTTTCTGATGCAGTATTTTCCTATAATAGGGATGAGACTTCATAAGTCAACAGGGACTTCTCCAACAAGAAACTGTGTTGTTCTCTTAACTTGGAAGAGATTGGTGTCTGTTCCTGTTGGAAAAGAGAGAAAAACTTAAAACTACTATAGGATAACGGGCCTTTTCTGAACAAAGTGGATTATTACTGCTCCCTGTTTCCAATGAGATCTTGGTATCCTAGTCAGTTTTCTATTGCTGTGATAAGTCACCATGACTAAAGCAACTTATAAAAGAAAATATTTAATTTGAGCTTATAGTTTAAAAATGTTAGAGTCCATGATGGCAGAGCAAAAGCATCTTGACAGGAGGACCTGAGAGCTTACATCTTAGTCAACAAATATTAGGTAGAGAGACAGACACTGGGACCCCCCCTACACACACACCAGTGTCACACCTCTTTCTACAAGACCACACCTCCAAATCCTTCCCAAACAGTTGGACCAAACTTAGGATCAAGTATCCATACATAAAGAGCATATGTGGTCTCTTCTCCCTCAGCTACTACATTTATCTGTAGTGTGTGTGTGTGTGTGTGTGTGTGTGTATGTGTGTGTGTGTATGTGTGTGTGTGTATGTGTGTGTGTGTGCGTTGTTCCAGAATGTTTGGAAAGGTATTGCACAATAATATGCCATATGATATGCACTCTGTAGATGGCAAGAGCTGATTATCTGTGGAATGTTCACCTACTTCACAGACATATAAATGGTATTTATGTATCAGGTTTAACCCTCATAGCCATAATATTGGCCCACTGGGTAATTCAGGCAGATGTGATGTAAGGAAACGTAGAACTGATCAATACTCCAAGACTTGTAGCAATGTAGACTATGATGCTGGGGTTTATGGCATTAGTTTCTGTATTTTATTAGTTAATATTGTAATAGAAAAATAATCTAAAAATTAGGGTATTACAGGGGAAATTCCAAAACAAATGTGACAGGTACAGTGTGGGGCGTGCACATGGAGTGAGAATGATTAAAGTTACATAAAGGTGGTAGGTTTCTCTCTCTAAGATGATTGGCTAAAGAAGAGGAGACAAGTACTTCTGTACAATGATGTGATGAGTTCTCATCATGTCTAGAGAGAACTATGATGCACATCAAATGTGAAAGAGTATTCCTCTACTCTCACATAAATGAATATAAGGAAAGTAATAGTAAATTTCCAAGTTTTCAGACCAGGAAGAAAAGAGACACAGGAAAGAGGAACAGAGAATCTTCCTAGAGGACATTAGGAATGAGGGCATTGCATAAGCCCAATATCCTCATTTTGAGGAAATATCTCTGCCCCATATAAATCATAAGATTTAAAAGTATGTTTATATTTTGTACATAAAGGAAATGATTCCTCATTAAAACTTAGGAACAAGCTTAAGAAATGGGTTAGGAAATTTCACCTCTTAAAAATGTAAACTATATCCACATCTAGGAAAATCACACAAAGTAGATCCAAGTGGAAGAAAAAGAACACAAATAGCATAACTATGTATGATAGCACAAAATGTAGGCTCAGACATGCACATTTATGAGGGTAAATGCAAATAATAAGCAACCACGTCAACATTTTAGCCTTTCCGTTTTGTTCTGATTTGAATAGAATAAGGCATCAGGACGCTGTAGCCCAGGTAGGTCAGGAGTGCACCATGTGGCTTGACCTTGCTGCAGTTGTCTTTATGTAGCCTCTGACCTGTGGGGACAATTAACCCGAGCCACCACACCCATCTTAGATTATGTTTTAAAGCTGAAGTGTAGACAATGGTGTTCTTTAAGAGAAAAAGAAGTTGAAAGAACTAATACAGAATAATATTATTAACAATTCTAAATTTAAGTTCCTTTCAAATAAAACATGAATCCTTTTAAGAGCCAAAGGGCAAGAAGGACATTGAAATGAATGGTCTGCTTAACTAATTGCCTATGTGTGGTATATGTCTGTGTGTGGTATATGCCTGTGTGTGGTATATGTCTGTGTGTGATATATGCTTGTGTGTGGTATATGCCTATGTGTAATATAATCCTGTGTGTGGTATATGCCCATGTGTGATATATGTGTGTGTGGTATATGTGTATGTGTGGTATATGCATCTGTGGTATATGTGTGTATGTGGTATATGCATGTGTGCTATATGCACGTGTGTGGTATATGCATGTGTATGGTCTGTGTGTCTTCCCCTATCACTTTATCTTTTAGAGACAAGGTTTCTCACTGACCTAGATCTCACTGATTGGCTAAGTGAGAAAACTCCAAGGATCCTCCTGTGTCTGTTTCCCCAGCTCTAGGATTACAAGTACCCACCACTATGCCTGGAATTTTACATGGATGTTTGAGATTCAAACCCAGGTCCTCATGGTCCTCTTTACTGACTAAACCATCTCTCCTACCCTACTTAATCAGTCTAACAGACTTGGAGTCAAGGGTAAATGTTTCCTTTTTAAAAAAGAAGACCTATAAAATCTATAGCAAGACAAGCAAATTTCTCTGGAATGTCTTAATTAAGCCAATCTAGATTAGTTAATTATTTTCTTTCCTTCCCTTCCTTTTATCTTTTGACATTATTGGGTAGTTAACATTTTAGTTCTAACATTTATCATGCCATGAAATGTTTCTTTAAAAATAAGAGGGTCTCATCCATCTGCATCTCTTGAAACTGATGGGGATACTTCAGTCAGCTGTGTGTCAGTTACTAACCTGCCGGATGAGGTGAACTTTCTCAGGGACAGCAAAGACCCTGAACTTTGTTCCCTCCAACTGCTCTTCTGTCCTGTCTGTCCGCATGACCCACCACTATCAAATATTCACTTTTCAAATATTTTTAGAATACTATTTTTATTTTCAAGTATATGTACATTTTGCTAGAATATATATATATACATATATATGCATATGTATATGTATACACACACACACATACACGAACACATACACTGTATGCTTACCTGGTACTTGAGGAAGGCAGAGATGGCCTTAGATCCCCCTGGAACTAGAGTTACAGATGATTGGGAGTGCTGGGAATTGAACCCAGGTCCTCTGGAAGAGAAATAAGAACTCTTAATCACTGAACCACCTCTCCAACTCTAGAAATCCACTTTTTTTTTTTAAATGCATTCTCTAACAACTGACAGAGGACTCTCAGGAGCCACCAATCAGATGTTGCCAAGAAATTTTATTTATTTTATTTTATTATTTTATTTTATTTTTGAGATGATCCTGCCCTGTATCCTGGGCTTACTTTAAACTCTCTAATCCTCCTCTCTCTCTCTCTCTCTCTCTCTCTCTCTCTCTCTCTCTCTCTCTCTCTCTCTCTCTCTCTCTCTCTCTCTCTCTCCCCTGTGGTTATCAGCATGCAGCAGCACACACAGCTAAAAGATGTGTTTTGTTCAACTTTTTGTTGAAATATTCTTTTTAATTTTCTTCCCCTGAACCCTGACCTTTGAAACCTTGTTCCTGTGATGTTCAGTTCCTGATTGTCTCACCGTGCCTGGGTATCACAATGCTTCTGGGTTCACCACCCTTCTATCTCTAAACCTCCTCAGAGCATCCGCATTCTCCTCCTCCGTGGCCTCTGAAATAGTATTTCTACCAAGGGCCCTCAAGGTCACACGTCTACTGTTCGCTTGTTTGTTTTCTTGTGTTTGCTGACGCTTCACAGGAGTAGTCTTACTCCTTAAACTCTGGCTCCTTGGGGTAGTGTGCACTGGCAGCTTTTCCTGGGGCAATGTGAACAAATTCCTTTTCACCCCAAATTAAAAAACAAAACAAAACAAGACAATGACAGACCAAAAGAAATGGATTCCACTCCAGTCTCACTTGATAAATGATCTCTTTGGGGGTTGCCTACAGAAGCCTGGGTGAGAGGTTACTCACAAGCCTGTGGGTGGCTCCCAGGCAGCTGTAACGCTGAGAACCCGCCCCAGCCTGGGTGGTGATCCAGGTAAGGCTTTGTCCCTGGATCTTCTGTCTCCCCCCCTAGCACTTTACAGCTTGACAACCTTGGGGAAGGGCCTTGTGAATTCTGCAGTTTTCCTGAGGGTCCTTACTCTTACAAGGCTCTTAGCCTCCTTCCTCCTTCCACCCTTCAGGGAGTGTTTTAGGTCAGAACACATAGTTACACAACAGAAGGGCATGTCTTAGTTTTCTAAAATGTTTGGTAGAATTCCTTTTGTCTAGGTACTTCCGTGACTTAAATGGCTGCCTGATGTTTAACTGAAGGTGAGTGAAGATCCCATTGGCAGATGGGACAGTATGATTCTTGTGTCTAGAAGTTTGCAGAGAAGAGGGTGATCTCATTTGATTCTTCTCAGTCAGCTCTAGGCAAGAATGGAACACTGAAACAACATAAATTCCTGCATCCTGAGGAGAGAGATGGGGAGGGTGGGTGGTGGTTAGGATAGTAGGTACACATGGGCTTATCCAAATTAGTGACTTGACATTTTAAGGCAGAATTGCTGGTATGGCAATGTTATTAGAAGCAGATTTGGGGAAGGTGATACCAGTACTGTTTTTCAGTATTTTTTGACTGCCCTTGTCCACAGGATTGTAATTCCCTTGCCCTGTAAAGGTGGACTTGGCCATGGCTGTGGGCAGGAAAGGGATGTATAAACACTGGATTGCCAATTCAAGAAACATTATCCTTCTGTTTTCTCCGTAGCTGTCTTGGTAGTACATTTGTTGTAAAAGCAATGTAGGTGCCTTGTCAGCCCATGGATAGCTGTGTCTGGAAGGGTTGCTTGAATATGCAACGAATTTTGAAAGAGAAAGAGGTAAGTTTTGGCTGTATCAAGTGTAGAGAAATTTTAATCCAGCACTGAGGCTGCTGTGATCACATGCAAAGACCTTCTAGGTCTGTGTGATCTAGCTGGAAAGCCTCCATGCCACAGAACTGTAATCCCTCTGGTTGAAACATAGGCATGCCTTCAGTATACACCTTTAATTCTAAACAATGCTGCCTAATTGTGGGACAGATGAAGTGAAAAATCAGAAAATTATTTGATAGTATAGGATATGCCTGACTCTGGAGAAAACAGTTACTTTTTTTTTTTTTTTAGGAGGAAGCATTTAATCTCAAAATAATCCAGAATTGGAATTCAAAAAGAAATTTGACAAGAACATAGGTCTTTAAATGAGTCACATAATAGTTTGCTAAATCATTTTCTGTATGATTTAGTGTCTTTGGTAAAAAGTACAGTTTTTCCAAAGAATGAATTCTAAGCAAATTAATTTGACTGGAGGTAACGTCAACAAAGATGTCTGCACTTCAATAGCAGCAAAAAAGGGCACACCCATCAAATGCAAATGAATTCTACTTCTGGGTGGGTGGGGGGAACAGTTACTTAAGAGAGCATCACAGAGAGCTGGAGGGCAGTCCGGGGAGGGCAGTTCAGTTGAGTTCAGTTTGCTGCAGTTTGGTGTAGTAAAGTTCAGTGCAGTTGAGTAGAGTTTGAGCAGTTCCTTTCAGTTCTGTTCAGTTCATGGAGTCAGAGCAGTTCGGTTTGTGGAGTTCAGAGGCAGTTATTGCAGTCAGAGTAATTCAGTGAGAAGCCAGTTTGAATCAGTCACCTTGGAGGGGAGTTTTGAGCCAAAACAGCTGAACTGAACCAGCCAACCAGAGTTCTAAAAGAACTAGAAAGGGTGAGCTCATTCAGCAGTAAGCCTCCGAGACTACAATTATATCTGGCAAATCAAAACTGCTTTTGCATCCAAGCTGGTGTTGTTTAGGGGTTCTTTACTGCAGAATAAGCTTGACACTTCTAACATACCTGCTGGTGCTGAGGCCACCTTTGGCCTGAAGAACCTTTAGGATGATTTCACAGTATAGTTATCAACAGTTCTAGAGCGGTATTGCCTGGGTTCTTATCTGATTTCTACTGCTACTTGGAGATGTTCCTTAAGCTCTTTGATTTCTTTATCAATAATGTGGAATGTTAGTTTCTGTTTTCATCTCAGTGCCGTGACACAACATCCCCAGCAGCAAGTGACTCTGGGGTGAACGAGTTGATTATAGTTCATAATTCCAGGTTGAAGTTCATTACTGTGGGAGAATCAAGGCAGGAACTTCTAGCAGCTAATCACTTCACATCCACAGTCAAGAGCAGAGAGAAATGAGTATATGCATGCTTGCTGGTGTTCAACTCAATCTCTCCACTCTTACACACAGCTCTGAACCCCTTGCCTAGGGAGTGGCGTTGCCCACAGTGGGCTGGGCTGTCTCATATCATGACTTTATTAAGACAATCCCCAACAGACATAATCAAAGGCCAACCCAATGTGGACAATCTCTCACTGAAACTTTCTTTCTGGGTGATTATAGGCTGTGTCAAGTTAACAATTAAGCTAACACTTCACGGATGCAAACAATACCTTCTTGCTATGGTTGGAATGTAAATTGTACCCCACAGGCTTATGTATTCGAGTATGTATTCTCCAGATGGTGGTGCTTTTGGGATGTTATGAAACCTTTAGGAGGTAGAGACCTGTTGGAGGAAGTGAGTCACAGGAGAAGATGGGGTGGACATTTATGTTTTATAGCCTCCTTTCTGAAGTCTCTCAGTTTTCTGGGAGATTAAGATGTGAGAAAGCAGCTGTCACTTGATCCTGTTACTACAAAGCTTCTCAAACCCAGAGCTTCTTAAATTCAACAAATAAGAACACTTGGGTTCAGCTGGGCAGTGGTGGCACATGCCTTTAATCCCAGCACTAGGGAGACAGAGGCAGGTAGATTTCTGAGTTCGAGGCCAGCCTGGTCTACAGAGTGAGTTCCAGGATAGCCAGGGCTACACAGAGAAACCCTGTCTCAAAACAAAACAAAACAAAACAAAACAAAACAAAACAAAACAAAACAAAACCAAACCACTTGGGTTCTTATTAACAGACTTGCTGGTTCTATGCATACTATCTGAAAGGTATTGAAGCCTACTCCTTTTAACATAACAGTAGCCATTTTGTAGTCAGTCTCCATTTTGCTTATAAGGTGAAATTAAGTTCAGGTTCTCAGATCCCACTTCCCAGAAGTAATTATCCATAGCTGACCCTAAACAATTTTCCCAAAAAGTCAGAACACTATGGTTGTATAACTTGCTCTGTAATTTCAATGTTCTGAAACTCCCCTGGTTACCACCTGCCTACCACCCCTCTCACCTTACTTAGGACCAATCAGCTTAAAGAGTAACGGATAGTACTTTGCCTAGTTAGCTAAAATGTAGTACTGCCTCCACCCCTGCCTTCTGAACATCTGAACTTGGCTTTTCCTATAAAAAGCCTGCCCTGAGAACAGATTGGTACCACAAAATTAGGCTCTCAAGTTCTTTTTGTGGTCTTGATCAATCAATCTTTGGGTGTTCTTTCAACAAACTCTTCTGGCTTAACTGAGGTCAGTGTTTGTGTGGTTTATGTGGTGATTCCTGAGCCCAACAGAAGGCCTTATCCCAGTTCAGTAAGTTGCAATGAGAAACAGCATCTTATCTCACTCAATCACTAGGTATATTCAATCAGTTACTATATCATATCAATTTTATTTTTTCAATATAAGTGAATAGACATGACTATAATAACTCTGAACAGGCTATTTGGTCTATTTTCTCACTTCCTTGTCCCAGTTTTGTCTCCTCATATCAGTGTTTGGAAGACAAAACAGTGGTAGGAAGAAGGGTATTCTTGCTGGGTGGTGTCTTTGATCCTAGCACTCATGAGGCAGAGGCAGGCAGATCTCTGAGTTCAAGGCCAGCTTGGTCTACAGGACAGCCAGGGCAACAGGGCTATACAGAGAAACCTTGTCTTGAAAAACAAAAAACAATAAAGCAACAGCACTGTTTTTTGTAAAGACAGGGTATCACTATGTACCCCTGGCTTGCTTAGGACTCACTCTGTAAATCAGGCTAGTCTTGGACTAACAGAGATCCTCCTGCCCCTGCCTCCTGAGCACTAGGATCAAAGGGGCACACCACTACTCCTGCTCCTGCCAAACAGCTTAAGGTTTTGCCACATAAACTGACCTTGAACTTTGGCTCTACCAGATGCCATATGTATCAGGTGTAGGATTTGAGGAAAGTTGCTTAATTTTTGTTTTTCTTTCTGCCCCTCCCCCCTTTTTTTTCTTTTGGTTTTTCGAGACAGGGTTTCTCTGTGTAGCCCTGGCTGTCCTGGAACTCATTCTGTAGACCAGGCTGGCCTCAAACTCATAAATCTACCTGCCTCTGTCTCCCAAGTGCTGGGATTAAAGGCATGCACCACCACTGCCCAGCTCCTTTCTGCCTTTTTAAAGGGGATACCAAAATGTACTTCCACGGTTGTTAAGAGATGGTAAGAGATCATCAGCAATGTTCTCTCTCAACAAGTAGCTGGCAATCTACCATTCAATTTGAGTACTTTCTCCTCTCTTGAATGTGGGCCATCTTATTGCCAGTTTTAATTATATGGCCAGGCTAGGTCCTGCTTTACAATCGTGGATGAACAAGGGGGCACAATCCCTCACCCCATCTCTTGGTGTTGCACAAACACCTCTGTGCAGTCATACCATATTTCCCCTCAGTTTGGAATGCCTGACTGTTCTTTTCAACAAAACAACAACAACAACAACAACAACAACAACAACAATCAGAAATGGTAACACATCCTCTGAGATTCCAACCTTCCTTTAGGTCTTCATGTAATCAGCTTGATAGTATCATAAAATCAATGCACAACAGATGACTCTTCAGTTCAGTGGATCAAAACATCAAGGGTTTATTCTTAAAGATCTGTAGGTTGGCCAAGGTTACCTACAGGAGGATGGATTCACTTGGAGTGACTTGGCTTTTTTTTCTCCTTGGCTCTTCTTTCCTCCTGCTGAAGCTGAAAATAAGGATGTTTTCTTAATTAGAAAGAGGTCTCAAGGCAAACTACTCACTCTAGGCTGTCCACTGTAATATCTCATGAATTACATGGCGAGAAAAATCATCATTATCAACAATAGCTTGAGGGGTTAGGTAGGGGTTAGGTAGTGCCATGCCTATAATCCCAGCACTAAGGAGAGCAAAACATCTTTAGTTCAAAGCCAGCTGTTAGACAGACAGACAGGCAGACAGATAGGAAGCTTAAGGAAATAATAAACACTCTTGATGTTTGCAGAACTGAGAAACGTCTCATGATTAGTTAACTGGCATTCCACCTGTCTCACCTGATTCAGGTGATCATTCAGAAAAGAATTACACCTGTGGATATGACCAACTTCTCAATCAGCATCCTGGCACGAGAGGTGGACACAATCTTCCATTGTCTTGAGTCAACTTTTCAAACAAAGTCATTTTTCTTCCTTCAACTTGACCTGCTCTCTTGGTATAACTGGCCCCTTGTAGGGCAAGTGCCCAGACTGGCATCTGCTCACACAAGGTCCAACAGAACTGCCCAGACATGCTCTTCTTGGGGCCACAGCAAAGTGCAAGATCTTGAGCAGGGCAGACAGGCTTCCTTAGCTCTAGATGATGCTCTGCCTTATTCTGGTGGAGAAAGTGAGTCATGTGACCAAGCCCAAAGTCAACATGCAGGGGAAAATGCACCTCCCAAGATGCAAAGTGTGTACAGCATGTAGTGCAAAGGCAAATGTAGGAAGATGAAAATAATTCAGGCCAAAATGCAACCTCCAAAATTCTACCTAGAATAGATAAGTCTGCAGGAGTTTTAGACTTTTACTTCTGTCTCCCAAACAACCATCAAAACAAAACAAAACAAAACAAAACAAACAAACCAGAAAAAATGTGAGAAATTCTTCCTGGATAGTACTAGATTGCTTCTGTCCCTGTCTTTCTTAGGTTCCAACAACAAGCCAAAGTTTGAGTCCACTAAAGTTCCCCCTTGGGGAATTAATGAGTTTATAGGGTTTATGTACAGAGAATGGGTAAAGGGTTACTATAGAAACATGAGTGACTCCAAATCATCTATCCTGGAAAGTCTTTGCCTGGCATGGTTGATGGTTTCCCCATAGTTACATAGAGGAAGGTCCCTTCCCTTTGTCACACAAAAACAAATTTGTGGTGTGTTTTTGTGAAACAAAATTCATAAATTACTTCTAAATAATGGTTGATAGAGTTTTTTTCCCTCTAAATTATCACTATGAAAATTAGTACACACAGAAATCATTCAACAGGTAAGAGAGAAATTTGCCAAGAAAGGACTTTGGAAGGATTTGTAAAATTGCTCCAGTAAACCCAGATCTAGTAGAAGGAAGATTTTCATTTGCTGGATACAAGAGAATAATATTCATTTTGTTGTTTTTCCGGTTATGGATAAGGTTGTGATTGTACCTTGCCAAAGTTCATCAAACCCCACTTATTAGTACTCACAGTCAGCTATTACAAGGGGGTACTGCACTGAACAAATTTTCTTCTTTGTTCTCCCTTGGAAGTATCCTTATGGACTGATAGATTCTTTTTCAATCCTAAGGGTCAGTTTTAAAAATATTATAATAGTCCCAAGTTGGCCTATAAGACCCACTAAGCCAGTCTTTCTCCTTTGACATATTCTTATTGGTCTAAGAGAATGTCCCTGAGCCAAATAAGGCAGTCTGTTTTCACCTTACTGCTGACTGGAAATTTGTCACCCTCCAAGCGTCTGTTTTTTCTCCCACCAGAAATGGTATATAGAAGCCAGGATCTAGGTGGTTGTTGTGCCTATTGTCACTGGAATGTCATTGCTTATATATATTTATACATATATAAATATATATGTACACATTCACTTGTATATATAAAATTTTTAGCAGGCTCACAACTGTGGCTCTAATACCATTGCCAACAGCAGACATTCAGTCTGAAGCTTTATACCTGAATAATCTCTTACCTCGAGTTATTAGGCAATAGATAGCACGGAGCATGGTTTCCAATTGTCACCCAATAGAGAATTTGTTAATGAAAGGAAGATGGGCTGTTACAGTGCCGACACCTGTCAATGACCTCCAAATGGCCAGCTGAAACTGGCATCATCAGTCACAGGTCTAGCTTTGTGTGACACCTGAAATGATGCACTAGAGAAGTTAGCAATATAAACTTGCCAGAAAATATTACCCCCAATCTATTCAAGAGGAAAAGAAATCAGGCAGGTCTGATGCAAAATATCCTATAATGTTGGCTGTGATGATTAATCTTGTTACCTTGGTGCTCCTTAAAATCACCATGGAAATGAACCTGTGGGAATGTCTGGAAGGGAGCTTCCAGATTGGGTGAACTAGGGTGGGAAGACCTGCCTCAAATATTGTCTTAATTAGGGTTTTACTGCTGTGAACAGACACCATGACCAGACACCATGACCAAGGCAACTTTCATAAGGACAACATTTAATTGGGGCTGGCTTACAGGTTCAGAGGTTCAATCCATTATCATCAAGGCGGGAACATGGCACCATCCAGGCAGGCATGATGCATGAGGATCTGAGGGTTCTACATCTTCATCTGAAGGCTGTTAGCTGAATATTGACTTCCTGACAGCTATGATGAGGGTCTTAAAGCCCACACCCATAGTGACACACCTACTCCAGAGAGGCCACACCTACTCCAACAGGGCCACAACAGTGCCGCTCCCTGGGCTGAGCATATGCAAACCATCACAAATGGGGTTGCACCATTTTCTGGGTGTTGAGGAGGTCTCGTACTGAGTAAAAGAGCAAGAGAGCTGAGCACCAGTGTCCATTGGTCTCTACATCCTGATTGTGGGTGCTTCACTCTCTTGCCATATTGATTTCTTTACCATGATGGCTGGTACCTTCCTCTCTGAGGCAGAGCGAAATCTCTCCTTCCTTAAGTTACTTCTTGTCAGGTTGATGACAGAGACAAGAAAGGTAACTAACACGTGTCCACCCGCATTGTGAAAGAACTCCAGTGTCAACAGGCGTTCTGTCATATGCCTATATTCCCAGCACTCTGAAGATGGAGGCAGCAGGAGTGCAGGTTCAAGGCCAGCCTGCATTATATATTGAGACTCTCTCAATGAAGCAAGGTAAAACACAACAAAGATCAATGACATGCAAAGCGTAAGGGAGGAATTACTCTAGATGAAAATGGACTAAGGGGACAAGATAACCAAACAAAATACACAATAAAGGACATTCACAAAACAGTTGGAAACTCTGCATATTGATTATAATTATGACACCTGTGATCAGAGGGCATCCAGATTGGAAATGTGCTTATTTAATACATTGGTGACTTTGTCTGAGACTAAGAAATTAGGAGGTAATAAAGTGTGTCACTTTTCATTGTAGGGGAATCTACCAGAAATTCTGATAAAGTTGTAAGTGATCTTTGGAGAGTAAAATGGAGGTGGTAAAGGGGCTGGGAGACTCACACCTAGTCTTTAAACTCTACACTCACACAGTTTTGATAATATTATAACTTACAAAAAATCCACAGTTTTAAAACAAAATTGAAAAATTTAAGTGATACAGGGGGAACCAACGTGGGATCAGATTGTGAAGGCCTTCTCATCCTGGGAGGATCAGAACTACATCTTGGGGAATTCTGTGGAGAAGTTCATGTGGGGTCACCATACTGCAGCGATCACAGCATCGTAGAGAGCCTTTAAATATTTACTGACCTCCTTCTCCAGGCCTTGCAAGTCCTTCACTTATTCATCTAGACACTGTCAGAGGGACTCAGCAGGCTCCTGGGACTCTTGTGGAGTTTACATGACACGCCTCTCAGAGAGATGACTCTCAGTTGCTTGCATGGATTGGGGACATAGTTTTTCCTCCACCAACTGAGATGGAAACCTCAGAATTCTTCCAGAGCACTCTGTATGTGTGTGTGTGTGTGTGTGTGTGTGTGTGCCTGTGTGTGTGTGTGCCTGTGTGTGTGTGTGCCTGTCTTTCTGTCTGTCTCTGTATGTTAAAGAAGTCCAGATTTCTGCAGTCTCTCCTGTGCTCTGTAGACCCTCATGAATGTCAAGTTCTGCTGGGACCCTTTGCTTCTTCAATGTGACAGTCTTACCTCTTACCCCAACTCAAGCAGGAGATCTCGAAGCTGCTGTGTTTTTATCTCCTTCAATCAAGCTTCATGTGAGCTCTCACTGTCCACAGGGAATGAACAGTCCGGGAGGACAAGCACCGAAGGCCATGTGCCTTTTACAGAAGTGAGCAGACACCATATCGGTAAAAGCTACCCTTGAGATGAGTTGACTTACCACAGAGGGTTTGAAAAAGAAATGGGGGAGGGGCTGGAGAGATGGCTCAGTGGGTAAGAGCACTGACTGCTCTTCTGAAGGACCTGAGTTCAATTCCAAGCACCCACATGGTGGCTCACAACTGTCTTCTGGTGCATCTGAAGACGCTACAGCTACAGTGAACTCACCTATAATAATAAGTAAATCTTTTTAAAAAAGAAAAGAAAAGAAAAGAAATAGAGATGGTATCTTTGTGGGGGATGATGCCAGCTGCTCCTTTGAGGATGAAGAGCCACTGGGGAGGAGATATATGATGTAGAAAAAAGATATTGCCCACAGAGAAAATCCCGAAGTAACGTTGGGGAGAGAATTGAGTGCAGAGGGAGAAGGGAGCTGGGGAGAGGTGAGGAGCCAGTCCACCTCCATTGTTTGCATCCTTATCTGACTATCTTAGCCTCTGCTAAGATGTTTCACAGTGCCTTAAGACAGTGATAACATCTCTCACCCATAATGTTGGTGATGGGAAAAAATAGGCCGCATAGCCTATGAAGTTTGAATAATCTGACATTTACTATCTCTGTGTGGTTGTGGCAGTGAAGTTATTCATTGTATTTTGATCTCTCTCTCTCATACACATCATAGATATTTAGAGAGATGAAAATTAAAATTCTAAGGAACTTCTTTAAAAAACAATAAAACCAAAAACAAACCCCAAACAAGGGGTAGGGGAGATGGCTCAACAGTTAAGAACACTGTCTACTCTACCAGAAGATCTGGGTTCGATTCCCAGCACCTCCATGGCAGCTGCCAACTGTCTACAACTCCAGTTCCAGGGGATCACAATCCCTTTTGGCCTCCTCAGGAACTGCACACACACGGTGTACATACATACATACATACATACACACACACAGACATACATACAACAAAACACACATTCACATGAAATAATTTTCAAAATTAAAAATAAATTCACTTGGGCCAGATATAGTGTTATATCTTTGCTATGCTAAAGGAGGAAAATCAGCAATAGAAAACAAAGAAACAAAATAAAACCAAAGCAAACCCATAAGGCAATGCCAACCCTAACTGTGCTGACTAGGGGTTGTCTCCATTTTGGATGTTTTCCTGTAGGAGGTGAGCGACTTTAGAAAGGATGCTCTGTGCAAACCCTCTGGTCCCGAGGTCCCCTGGTCCCTTTGTGTTCCACTGCATCTCCCTCCTCCCTAGAGGCCACCCTCCTCTCAGTCTTCCTTATCCCCTCCCCTCTGCTCTCTTGTGTAAGTTTTCAAAGACCGGGGGGCACATTTAAGTAGCAAGGTGTCACAGCAAAGCACACAAGAGGCTCTGCAGAAGGCATTGGGAGATGAGTCATCTTTAGAGTTGCTGCACAAACAAGCCTTCAGACAGGGGTGCGAGTTATTTATCTATCCCGAAAAAGATTGCCTGGGCTGAATAATTAATATCATTATGATAAGAACAAAACAGAGAGTCTTTGAAAAGAGTTAAGGCGAGAAGGCAGGAGCTCAGCATGCTCGTGAGAGGCATGAAAACCAAATGTTCTGCCCGGTGTCTACGCTGTGTCCGAGAGCAAGCAAGGGAAAGCGGGTTGGATTTGGCACAAGGCTTTCCGATGTGGGCTGTAGACTGAGCCCTTAACAAATTACTTTTTCAAAGATTAAAAAAATATCATTCAAGTATTTCCCTCAGAAACAAGAAGCCCGCTGTTTATTAGGTTACAGAGCAGAGGAAGGTCTGACTTTGAAGTAAAGGCAGCTTCCGAACTACAGCCCCATCTCAGATCATGGAGAGGCCCTAATACTGTCTGTAGATGTCTGTTCTTCCTTCCTTCCTCCCTTCCGTGTGTGTGTGTGTGTGTGTGTGTGTGTGTTCACAGACGTTTACTTCCAGTGTTGTTCCTGAGGAGCCATCTGCCTTGTTTTTTGGTCTCTCTCTCTCTCTCTCTCACCTGGAACTTGCCAAGTAACTCAAGATGGCTGGTCAATGGATCCGTAGGGCTCTGCCTGTGTTCCTCCTTCCTAGTGTTAAAAATACAAGCCTGCACCATAATGGCTATGTCTGGTTTACAAAGTATCTGCTTTAGATTTATTTACTTATTTATTTATCATTTGTATGTGTGCACTTGCTTCTACAAACCGGAAGGCAGCATCAGATTCCCCGGAACTAGGGTTTCGGGTGGTTTTGAGGCACCACGTGAGTGCTAGGAACAGAACCAGGGCCTCTGTGAGAAGAACAAGCTCTGGTCAACCACGGAGCCATCTCTCCCTCCCCCAAAGGATCCACTTTAAACATGCCGATAAATTCGAATTTTGTTTAAAGAATCTGTGTGCACTGCTTCCCACTCGAAAGGGGCTCAGAAGTTTGGAAGTGAGCTCATCAACACCAAGTTTTTAAAAATCTCAGTAGGCTCGGAAGAGAAATCCTAAGGGAGGGCCGTACAAAGTTCAGGGAAAGAATTCAAAGCTCGATGCAGGATGGAAGGACACATTGGGACATCTTAATGAAGGAGGACCCAAAGTTGGCAGTCGGCAGTAGGGTGTGCCGAGAGAGCCCCTCCTTTCATACTCACTTTATCAAAGAACCAAGAGAAAACTCATGAAAATTAGTGAAATCAAAACCAAAAGAGTTCAGCTGGAGCTGAACACCGACGTCAGCAGAAACGAGTCTGACAGAAGGAGGCTCTGCAGCTCTCTCCAGCAGTCCTCCAGCCCAGATCACATCAAACCGGCAGTTCCTTTAGAAGTGAGAGAACTTTGAATCGAAATAATGAGCAGACTCCAGCATCATTGGATAATCTAATTAATGAAGAGGAGTGACTCATACGAACACCTAGGAAAGAAGATTTTAATTCTTCTGTCTGATGCGACGGCGGATAATGTCAAACCTAAAACCCGGCAGAAACTAGTCAAGTGTCATCGGTTCTAGGACAATTCAAGGTTAGTTCAGGAAAGTTGAATGTCTTAACAACATTACAGCTACAGAAAAATGAAATTCTATGATGTTTTTTCTCAAACCTTACAATTCCCAAAAATGTATATTCCATACCTAGCAGTGAGGAAGCCATTACTCTAAATTATGTCTAAAGTGAAAAACAGTGCCAACTTTCTGTTATTTGATTACTTTCATGGACATGTTACTTGAAATCATTATGCAAAGAGATGCTTCAAGATATGTATTTTGAACATGGAAGCAAGTATTATAGAAGTGTCAAGCACTTTCCTCACAAGAATTGTTATTTAAATTTTTTGTTTCATAACATTTATGAATATTAAAGAATTTTACATTGTGATTTATTTCCACATTTTAAGTATTTACATTCACACCATACAAAAGTATCTTTCTCTTAAACAGGCACTCTAAAACTGTATAAACGCCAGGCCTATCTTTTGCTACTAGTGTCTGATATGAAAGGCATTGCCATATCTATAAGGTGTGTATGTGTCTATAGTCCTGTAAGGTTGTGCTTTATGTCTGCCCATTGGGTTAAGGACAAATGTTTGCAGCCTCTTTTGTATCTTCTTTTTGAGTCCAGCCAGCCAGCAGAATACTTTCAGCTATGTCCTTAGCAGCCTGAGGCAAGAGCTTTTCCTCAATAAAGAAGGCTTCAAAGTGCATTCCGCCATCTTCTCTTGTTAGAATACCACCTTCTGTGCCGCCTGGGTAGGAGTCAGCAAATGTCTTCTCTGCAAAACAGAGAAATAACATTACAAATTCATGAGTCTCGGGTGGGCTGGGGAGGGGTGTCCCTGAGGTAGTTCATTTGAGAAGTTTGTGGATTTTTGAGAGAAGCCCAAATGTGGATGGGGGTGGAGGTGGGGGTGGGGATGGGGGTGGGGAATCCCGCTGGGTTGTTCCAGTTCATCAGGACACCAAGCTTCGATGAGGATGAGGTTTTCCTGGGCAACAAGCTGTGCTGGGGTGGGGTCACCAGGGAGGTCTGGGTAACATAGTGAGACTGTCTCAAAAGGAAAAGTAGGAGTGGGGCTTGGGCTAGAGCTTAGTGCAGAGCCCTGGGCTCAACTCTGTCCCAAAAGAAAAGGAAAGAAACAAAAGGCAGGTGTGTTCCTGTGAACCTGTACCGTGGAGAAAGGATAGCACTTTTCACTTAGCTTTGTGGTTCCTAAGATGACTCGTCCTGTCATCAGAAGTACTAAGCAGGTCAACACCCTCAGCAAAATCCCAAGGATCACTAAGTCCTCGAAAGAGTGGGCGGGGAGGCCTGGGAACATTACAAAGTACCGTATACTCATGTAAGAAATCCTCAGGAAAAAAAAATAACTTTATAAAAGGAACTAAGCAAGTACTTGGGAAGACAGGAAATACACCAAAGAATATAATTCTCCATTGAGCTTCATGAAATTGCCTTTTTATTATAGGTCAATAATGGTCCCTTCAAGTGACTGAGGCTTTCATGGTTGAATTGCCAATTGTACTGTATGGCCTAACACAAATGCCTCAGGAATTTTTTTCCTTCTGGCTGGTCAGCCCTTTACCCACTGTGGTGTTATTAGTATGCTACATACCAGGATGATACACACAAGAGGTGTCTCTCAGTCATTGTGAAAGTCAGTGGAGTGAACCGTGCTGTGCATTTCCACATGGAACAGGTATACTCAGAGAGGAAGATGGCCAGATGCCACCTCTCGTTATCAAATCTCTGAAACGGTTACGGAAATCAATTCAGGCTTGGATGACAAAAAGGACCTGGGATTAGACTCCCAAAGGGGAGTGGGGACTGCACCGTGGGCAGAGGAAATGCGTGTTCCTTTTTTGCTGTCAGCTAGCGAAATGCTGACATGGAAATGTCGGGTTTGGGCACCGGGGAGAATGAAAACAGAATAGAGTAACATGCAAGTTTTAGAAAAGGGCATGGGAGGGAAGGGTGGCCCATGAGGTGAAACATGAAAGAAAAACATGGCTTCCAGTCAATCCACAAGAGTGCCCAAGAGGGCATGGATCTCATTCTGAAGGAAAACACCATTTCTGGAAGACCGAGGGCAGTGTTTCACCAGGCCCTGGCTTAGGGCATCTGGCCCTTTGTTCCAGTTACTAGAAATGTGCATATGGTTGGGTTGGGTTGGGTTGGGTCTGTTGGGTCAGGTTGGGTCTGTAGGGTTGGGTTGGGTCGGGTTGGGTTGGGTTGGGTCGGGTGGGTCTGTTGGGTCGGGTTGGGTTGGGTTGGGTCTGTAGGGTTGGGTTGGGTCGGGTTGGGTTGGGTTGGGTCGGGTTGGGTTGGGTTGGGTTGGGTTGGGTCTGTAGGGTTGGGTTGGGTTGGGTTGGGTCGGGTTGGGTCGGGTTGGCCTTTGTACGCATCCAGTAGAGCAACAGCCACATTCCACAGTTTTCCAAAGGAGTAGGTGAGCAACCTCATTTTGTCCCAGAAAAGAATGGATACGTCACAAAGAGGCACACCTGCGCAGTACTTGTGTTCTTCTTTGTGTGTCTTGAAAACATTAGATGCCAATGATAAACCTGACAAAGTTCAGGGAAAAGGAAAGCATTGCCGTCGAGAAGCAGCCTGAGATATTCCTAGTGCTGAGTGGATTAGAGGCCAGTGCACACTGGCACACAGACCCGAGGTCCAGCTGCTCCTCAAGTGGGGCCGGTCCCTGTGTGTTTTGGTCACATCCTCCCAGGCGTGTGAGCTAGAAACCCATTGTTTCACTGCCATAAAAGTCCACCATCACTGTCACAGAGAGGGTGAGAACAATAAGGGTCTATCTACAAAGATATTAATACTGAAAATTCGACAACACTACAAGTGGTCACAAGGACTCCCAAAAGAGAAAACAACTTAAGAGGGAGACAAATGGATGCTATTTTCCGTTTTAGAGAAGCTGGCTTAGTCAGTGCTGTATAAAATCATTTTCTATGGGAAACATTCATTTGTCTATTATTTTTGCTTGAGATCTTGAAATAACACAATCCCCTAAAAAAAAAACAGAACCCCAAGTCCTCAAATCTTCCCTAGCAGCCCGAAAATCACACACACACACACACACACACACACACACACACACCATGCTGTACAGTTCAGCCTTTTAATTACATTTACCTGCTTTCGCATTGTTTAACTGTCAATTTCCTGCACTGAAGGCAGATCTTAAGCTCCCTGAAGGTAAGACTCCAGTCCACGAGTTGCGCTCTGCTCCCCCCCCCCCGCCCCCCCAAGCAGGTTCCCAAGCAAAGGCAGCCGAGTGGAACCAGGGGAGGGGTTTCTGTGCCAGTCTGCAGCTTGGCCTTTGGGTTGAGTTGTGCAGCCCTGCAGGGTGGTCCAAGGCGGCCACTGTCGCTCCCCTCACCCCTAAACGTCCCCACCTCACTGCTATTCCTTCTTGCTGCCAGGAGGAGGCACCACGGCCTCGGGTTAAGCTTTTCCCACCCCCTGGCTACCCCACTTCCCCCAGCTCCTGACGTGAGAAGCAGCCTCAGCCAAGAGTCTTAGCAGTGGGAGTGAGGGGGTGATGGAGGGGGCTTGGGGGTGGGGAGGGGTGGGGGGTGGAGAGCAAGAGGACGCGCGTGCAAACACACCCTGCCTCTTGGGTTTTTCCTCTTGAGCCGGAGTGTGAGAGGTAGGTGTGTGTGTGTGTGTGTGTGTGTGTGTGTGTGTGTGTGTGTTGTGTGCACGCGCGAGCGCGCGCTTGAGTGGCACGTTCCTGGGTGTGAGACCCAAATCAGGACCAGGACCTTTGATGTCCCCGCCCTCTCCGCGTCGCCGGTGATTAATACCTATTTTTCTTACTCTCCCCCTCCTCCCCTGCTCTTCCTCTCCTGCTGGCGAACGCTTGACTTGCCCCCGCCCGCTTCCCCTCCCCCGGCTCCCATCACCACCAACTGGAATCTGGGCTCTCCTGCCTTTCCACTCCCCCCCCCCCCTTTTTGAGAAAGGAAGGTCCTCCCCCACCCCCTTTCCAGCTCCACTTCCTTGGGTTTCTTCACCTCTAGGAAATCTCGGGGCTTGGCTCTATGGAGAAGCGCTTCTCGGGTCAAGCTGCCTCTCCATCCCCGGCATCCAGTGGAGCTGGCATCCGAATACATTTCCTTCTGCTCTGCAAAGAGTCGTAGTGAACTTCCCAACCCGGGAGTCTGATCCATCTATGCTGCTTTGCAGGAAAGGAAACCTTTCAAACCCTCGACCCCCGCCACCCCTCTCCGGAGACTGCCACCGCGGAGGTGCTCAGAACCGGTATGTAAATGCTCGCTTTGGAGTCTCAATTTTGAGGGTATGGGAAAATCAGGCAGATAAAGGCTCGAAGCCTTGGCGCTGCTAACCATCCTGGTATTGGCTACAGCTTTCCAATCCAGCAGCACCGGGCACTTGCTATTTCGGATGGTTTTTAATTTTTTCTTTTAAACAAAAGGATATTTTTGGGGAGGGGGAAGGGGACAGGACTGCCTTTGGTCGTTCTGAGGTGGTTAATCCCTTCAAGGGGAGAGGCTGGGCATCGGTGCCCGCGGCGGGAGCCACGCGCTGCGACCCTCCAGTCCAATCCTCTGGCTGCAGGTGCAGCCCGGTGCGCTGCACATCAGCGCGCCGGCAGCGTGAGTGTGCGCGGGGGTGAGTGTGAGTGCGCGCGGGGGCGCGTGCGCGTCGGGGGCGTGTGTACGCGCGTGTCAGTGTGCCCCATCCAAGAAATGCCCAGTGTGCGGCCGGTGCACAATCAGAACCCATTGAGCACGAGCCCGGGGTGGGAGGAGGCTCCGATGCTGGAGGAGATGAGGAGAGCGAGCCAGACGTGTCAGCAGCATTGCAGATGGGGCTGGGGGCCGCACTCGCTGGCGAGTTAAGTGGGGATGGTGTGTGTGTGTGTGTGTGTGTGCGCGCGCGCGCGCGCGCGTGTGAGTGTGAACTGCTGTGTGGAGCCTCCTCTCCCTGCCTTCCTCCTTGCTTCCCACTTCCCTCTTCCCTCTCTTCCATTCAGGTTGGCTTTTCTCACCTTTCATCCGTGCCTGTCCCAGGAATGGCATAGGCAGACCTTTTCTGAATTATTTATAGAGTGGTGCCAGCTGTTTTCAATTCCTCTCGCGTGTACTCTGTGGGAAATGCAGGGTTTCCTCCCCTTTTTCTTATAACGACTTGATACATAGCTATTTTTTTTTCCGGCATGCATTTTGCTAACACTCCGGGGGACACTCGAATCAAACCCTGACCTCCTCTTTTTTTTCCCCTCAGGAAGGGGACGCTTTGGGAATGACCATGCTCCACGGAGGGACAGAGCCTGCCCCCAGCTTCTCCACACAGAGACTCCTCTACTAAAGCTCCAAAAAAATTAAAAAGAAAAAAAAGGAGAAAAAGAAAAAAGAACCCAACCCGGAATTGCCGGAGACTCCTTAAATCTATCTAATCGGGCTGCTAGCCTCACATGCACACTGGAATAATGACTCTGGATTCTGCATTGTGAGCCGATCTCCACACCCTGAGATTCCCTTTTACATTATATTTTTCCTTTGAATTTGCATCTCTTCAAGACACAAGATTAAAAACCAAATTTACAATACAGTGGATTTTAAATTTTCTTCCGTTCCTTTATCCTCCGTCCTTCTTATGTGGATATGCAAGCGAGAAGAAGACCTGGGGTATTCCCAACATGTTCTCTCCCTTAATCTGTCCGCCTAGAGGTTTGGCTTCTACAAACCAAGGTAGGGCACATTCTATTTTATTCTTTTTCCTCACCTGGGGTGGGGATTTCTTGTTTTAAATCTGTCTTTTCCAGTCCCAGAGATGATTATTTTGGAAGAAAAAAAATAACATGATACCAAAATAATGCTGTTTGGGGGGGGGGGGGAGGCTTCTGTGACAAAGAAGGGGACCTCCAGGTCGTTTCTCATGCTTCTGCCTTCTAACAGGTTTTGTTTTTCCGGGAAGGTGGTGGGGGTGGTTGTATGCAGGCACAGAAGAGGTTGGAGGGTAGAAGGGGTGGATGTCCATATGCAGACACAGGCAGTCAGGGGACCTGTGTGCGTCTCCTACTTACACAGCATTTTATTCACACAGAGCTAATGCTAGATTTTGATGGGCATCTGGATAATTTTTTTTTTCTCCAAGCTGAGACTTGTCCCTTGCCGTCTTCCTTTCTGTTTCCCTATCTCTTGTCGTTCCTTTTAGGTATCCTTTCTATGTTCTGTAAAAATGAATAAATATGTAGAAACAGAAAATTACTGATCAGGATTATTGTGGCAATTGCCCTGAAACTCACTTGGTGTCTAAAGAAAGGGTTGAAACTGGGCCCGTAGATCCCAGGAGGCCTGGGATTGCAGAGGTGCAGGTGCAGGTAGGGACTGGCTGGCCTCAGAACACCTGGATGCTGCAGGCTGGAGTCTTCAACCTGAAGCTGGAAAAGAGGGGATTCTGTCAAAAGTCTGCTTTTCCTTTGTATCTTATCCCCCATGGGCTATTATTTTTTTGAGCTGTAAATTCCTCCTTCTGTCCACACGTCTATTTATACCCGCACGTCCTCCAAGCAAACTGTTACTTCCACACTCTTGCAAAATGGCTATCTTGCAGACTCCTAAAGCGCCATGCATGTGGAAGGGGTGCAGAGTTCGACATGTGAGCCTTTGTGTTAAACAAAGAGATGTGCTGCATGCATGTGTTCCTCTTGTACCCTCAAAAATAGAACTGATATTTTAATTTCTTTTATCCTCTCTTCCATTTCAACAATATTTGAAATTGTTATATAGGTGAAGAAATATATATATATATATATAATATATATAAATATAAAAATATGTGAAATATGCCCAATATCTTAGCATTTGAAAAGAGAAATAGTAACAGGAATGGAAAAGACTTAGCTAACAGTTCTTCTGCTAGCCACTCAGGCAAGCCAAGGCAACTCCTGAGAAAATTGTACCATCTCTGGCTTGAGGGCCAAGATGGGGGACCCGGCTGCTCCTTTCCTTTCTACACAGTCTATAACACCCTTGAAACTCCAAAGATATTCTCGTGCAGGAATGAGACTGGGAGAGGGTCTTCAAAAATATGCAGGAGAGCCATGAGCAGTCAATAGCCCTTTCCCAAACACTCCCTGCCCCTCCACCCAAGTCAATAAAAAATAATAATTATCCTTTGGAACAACCTAAAAATACTAAAATGTTGTAGGGGAGGTAGTGGAAGGTCCTTGTTGGTCACTCAAAATGACAGTGGGCGATAATTCTTTTTTGTTCAGTAAGGATGGAGATGGATGCCATCCAAATTTCCTATGCCTCTCCCCTAGGCCTCCTTCTTTGAGCTCTTGTTGCTGAAGCATTAATCTGTAACCATGGTGTAATGGGACTGAGGTTGGGATCCCAATTTGAACCATGCTCTTACCACGTCTACAAATAGCTGAGGTTCTCTGGTGTGTGTTCACCTTACAGCCACCTGAGCTGGCTCCCTGACTTCTCCTCTTTCTTCAAGTAGGAGGAGGAACTCTTCATTTCACTTCAAAATAGAACAGAGGAATGGGCAAGGATGCTGGCTCAATGTGTAGAGAGTTTGTATGCACCGGTGGACAAGGAGAGGTGGCTATCCACAGGGCATGTGGCTTCTTTTGCCTGTGATAGTGTTCTGCAACTGAATAGGACATTGGTGATAAAAATTAGTCTTCTTTGGTGATAAAATCAATAGGGAGGCTTTGTGCAGGGTCTCAGCCATGCAGGCCAGCAAGATACACCCAAGTTGTAAGCTGTCATTGGTTGGCTCAAGGACCAGGCAAAGGAGAAGAAGTTAAAGAGTAGAGTATGGAGGAAGAGAAGGCCAAGAAAGCTAGAAAGAAGAGGTGATCCAGTTGGGAAAGACTTGCCAGGTATCAAGAAGCACTGCCACAGGTGGCCTGCAGCTTTTTGGTATTCCAAGCCATTTTGGAGACTCTGGTATGGAAGCTGTTGGGACCTGTCATCTTGAGCAGTACCCATGGTGCCTGACTTGGTGGCCTTCCGGACCTGCCTGGGTTCGTTGTTGTGGCTCTCATTGCTTCTCATCACTGAATGGGTTCTCCTTCATCTCTTCACTCTTTGCCCTCACCCTTGTGGCATGGGTAACATGGGGAGTGGTGGGACTGGTGTGGGGGGGAAGATGAACGAACTTAACAGCAATGAAAGAGCCTCTGTGGTCAGTCATTAAAGAAACATTAATAGGGAACTATGACTTTCTGGGAAAGCATGGCTAAGGTTGTGGCTTTAAGGGGGGTAGAACTACATGTGGCTCAATTCCTGTGCTCCAGGTGTGCCGCTGCAGGGTGGACCTGGGGAAGGGGTGACATTCCAGGGCCTAGTGTGCAGGGACAGAAGAAGAGCATGATGGAGAATTGCTGCATATGTCTCTCTTGTTGGTTCCAGCTCTAGGAAGCCTGCCCACCTACAGATTCTTGTTCTGCTACCGATGGTGTGTGATCTTTGTCAGGGGTAGATGTAGGCACAGAGTACCAGTGAGGGGAATGGCAGTAAGGAGAAGATGGGGAGAGAGAGAGAAGGAGAAGTTCCTTTGGTCACTACTTTGCATCCCAGGTGGGGTTTTTTGTTGTTGTTTTTTTAGACTGGTTAAGAAGAGCGGCTTTTTCTGGAGGGAGGGTGAACAGCAAGGGGTCTTTTCACTGTGCTTCTGTCTCCCAAGGGATGACTCTAGAACTCAGCCATTTTCTCAGACCTTCGACTCCATGTAGGCTTGCTTGGGGAGAGGTGGCTGCCTTTAAGAGAGACACAGGGATAAGAGTTGGCTGGTGTAGTGAGTGGCAGGTGTTTTGTGGGGGAGAATCAGGATGGAGTGGATCCTGGGACACAGAATAACCTTTGAAGTGTGACTTTTCATCTCCTTTATGGCTATGGTAACAAGGGAAGGGTCTCTTCTTCAAGGATCTAATGAAGGTAACGTCTTCACCAGTATTGACTGCTACTGCAAACATTTAGTTAATGCTTGGGGACAATGAAACACAGAAGGAAGCAGGGGGAAATCAAGTTGGATATGAAGAAACCATGACCTCAAATCAACATCTAGAGCCACAGAAGAGAAGAAATCCTGACCATTATGGAGGTTGGAAGCAGGTGTTCCAAATGACGGGCCTGATTTTTGAACAGTGGTGATGATAGCGAATGACCTTCCAGCTCATTACTGGTATCTTGATGGGGGTCAAGAGTAGGGGCCACCAAAGTTAAGATTGCTGTCTTTCTCCTTGCCATTTTACAGTCCTTAAGAATCCTAGAGATTACTTCCTCTCAGTGAACCTTGTTTTTAGTCTCCATGACCCTGTACACAATTGGGTACTACTGCACTGTTCCTATGTATACAAATATAGATCAAAAGAGTAGCTAGTGTAATGAATTGTTTACATTTATTAAAGTGCCTCTCCTCTTTGTAACTGTAGAAGAAACCTCCAGGGAGAGATTAGTGGTTGAATTGGTATTGTCTTCCAGGAGGCTGAAGACTGGAAGAACTGAGCACAGTCAGTAGAGGGAGCACACAGAACTCAGAGGAGGTAGGTTTCTGGTTTCTGAGGTCTAGATGCAGTGGTGATGTTAACTGTCTGTGAATGTTACCCTGATCCACTGGGTGGATCAACTTCTCAGGATTTATAGACTAGAGAGGTGTCCTCAGGGGCCTTCATTGCTTTCCTTGGTGTTCCGGTGCCTTATTTCTATCTTGTCACTCTCTAGCCCTGCCAGCTGAGGTTGGCAGGGAAGGACTCAATGTTTTTGTTGTCCCTTGATAGCAGTTCTTCCTTGCAGCTCCAAGCAATGTGGTTGTTTGCCCTCTCTGTGTTTTACTAGCATGTATTTGTGGTTCTAAGACCCCTTTGCTTTCTCTTATTTAAGCGTCTTCTTTCCTTCTCTCAGAAGCTCATATGATCCTCAAGGGCATGGAGAGATGTGTATTCATCTTGGAATCATTTGTACTCAATGCAGAGACAGGCATCTGATAGATACCGGGAAAACACTGGGAGAATGTGCAGGGACAAGACGCAAGTGTTTATCAGTCTGTGGAGCTATTTGTTATTTTTTTGTCTGATGGTATAGAATGAGGGGACGGTGTGCTGGGAGATGTAATCAAGAACTTAAACCTCAGTAGGCATCTACTTTGTCCTCATTTCGTAGGTGAAGAAATTGAGATGTGGGGAAGTGATTGTCTCAAGGTTACGTAGTTCCTCAGTGCTAACACTTTCTGCTATCCACCATTGATGGTAGAGAGAGCTGCCGATTGTCTGCACACTTTGCATATCTACATCACTACTTTTCAAACTTTATTGCATACAGAAGTCATAGGGGGTGATATTAAAATGCACATCCTGATTTGGTAGGTCTGTGGTGGGACATGTTATTCTGAGTTTATCATGTCAGAGTTCTTGTATGACTGGGTTCAGGTCCACACCCTCTATGCATCCTAACACTGTCATGGTTAACACTGAATCTCTTAATTAAATTTTGTGGCATCTATAGCATCTTTGCTTTGATTATTTTTTCTAATTAGAAAAAAGATATGTTTAATTTTACCTGTTTATTCTATTTTTTTGTTTATAAGTCTTCTACTCAAGTCCATCTTTTTTGTCTCCTCTATACCTTCTTATTTCTGGACTTTCTTATAATGAATTGTCTTCTCATTTTCTCCTGCTTCTCAGTTTATTTCTTATTAACACCCATTTGTCTTTTCTCATGCAGACAGTTATTGCCTTATTTAATTTATCTGTGTGCATTTTGCTCTGTTCAATTATTCAATAAACACTTGATAAAAAAGCAGTATTAATCAAGCTATGAAAAGGAATTGGCTCTGCATAGTTCAGGAGTAGATAAGTTACATCCCGGAGGTCTTCGAGGACACAGGGTGAGGAAACCTTCTCTTGTTTAAGACCTTTCAAGGCAAGATGGTGAGGGGAGAGGGTTTGAGGGGTTCATGGAAGGAGCTGGTGGTTGAATTCTTTCTTGAAGAACAAACAGGAGTTTTGGAGGCAAGCTGAAAAAAGGCATTTCAAGAGGATACATCGGAATAGTCACACTGCTGGAGACACCCATCCTCCTCATTTTGCACCCCTGAGGACCAGCACAGCACTGTGCTGGTTCTCTAGTTACAAGACTAATCACAAAGGACCAGGGTAGAGAGAGGGCCGAGGCTCTCTGCTTTTTGCTTTGGCGAGTCTACAGTTAATGAATCCTCACCCGGTTTGTTAGACTTGCCTCTAGAATGAGCAAATGATGTAGTTTTCATTTTAGACCACTGGATTGCAACTAACTTTATTGATGGCCATTACAAAGAAAGGGACAGCTGTTAGCTGATTTGTGTCCAAGGAGAGAGCTGGATTCCAGCCCAGGCCAGGCTACTTGGAATGAAGGACCAGCCGGGCCCCATGTGTCTCTCGAGTAGTGAGGTAGAGTGTGACACCATTCATCTGCTAGCGGCTTTCTGTAGCAGCACAGAGGGGCGATATGAGAACAGAGGTGCCCAGTATTCTCAGGCACTCCATGACACACTTTAGATGCCTTATTGGAGTGGCGTGATATTGTAGACATTTTTACTTTGAGGGATGCCTGGATGTAGGGGTGATGGGTGATATCTTGGTTACCTTTTGGTTAAGGTGAAACATGGGTGCTTATGGGAAGATGGATTTAAATGGATTCTTTGCTAAGTCATATTTCATCCATTTCTAGTCCTTGTTCTTCTACCTGTGCCACTCTCCCTGTCTCTCTGTACATGATGAAATGTATTAATTTTATTAGGAAAAACTTATTATTGAGCTGGATCTGAAGATTTTTTTTTAATTTTTATTTTTGCAGTATTGGGGATTCAACCTAGGACCTTGTGTATACTACATAAACACTTTAGCACCAAGATACATGTCCTGTGTCTCCCACTCATTTAAGATACTTTTTTTTTTTGAGACCAAGTACTCAGGGTGCTCCTGACTATATTCTTTAGTCTACAATGGCTTTGGACTCATGATCTTTCCCTGTTAACTTTCCTGGTGACTGGGATTTTAGGCAAGTGTCACCAGGACTAGATTTCATCCTGGAGACACGCTAAAGGTCCATTTCATATAAAGAGTACGGTGGGATCATGAAGATACAGGGGTGAATAAATCTTGACTTAAAGGTCATGTTCTAAGGTACCCGAAGGGACAGAGAATAGAAACTAAATGATATGGCTGTTCTTTCTCTGGTTAGTTGGGGGATAAGTAGAGCAGAGGCTGGGCTGGACCTGTGTAATAGCAGATCAGGAAGGAGAGAGAAGTGATTGGCCTTGTCCTTCCTTGGGGATGGATGCTTAAGAGAGAGGAAGCCTCCAAAGGACAGAGTGGTGAGGCCGGAGTGTGTCTCCACACACTCCTCTACTTTGGCCTCCCCCTCCTAGTCCCTGTTCACAGTCTCTGATCACTGGCCCACACTAGGACTGCAAACTCATAATTCTGTGTTTTCAACGACAAGTTTCAAGTTCTCATTTCTCTTTTTGTAGACCCTCTCAGCACTTTAACTGGGTGGATTATATTAGTAAATGAGGAGATTTTGTTTCCTTTGAGTCATGGGACTTAGTGAAATACTGTTGTTTAAAAGCATTGTGTTGTTAACAAAACGGGGAGGAACCATTCCTAGCGTTTACATGGTATCTTTAGTCCTTCCGCCCACAGCTCCCTTGCCTCTGGGAAAGGGACCAGGCTTTCTAAAGTAAGGTTCCCCCTTTATTATGCCATGACCCGCTCACATACATTACAGCATCTGGATTAGAGATCAGAACACACACACACTACTTCCCCACCAACACCAAACACACTGCAGGTGCAGTGACTTACCTACTCTGAAGAGTGGCCCGAATCACTGAATGCATCAAATGTGAAATGCATTAAACGGTTATACAATTTAGAGCCAGTGTAGCCTTGATTTGTGTGTGTATGTATGTATGTCTCTCTCTATGTATGCCTGTGTATGTGTCTATGTGTGTATGTGTGTGTGTGCACATGTGCGAGTCTGGGTCAGAGATGAGCAACACACACAATGCTGACAATCACAAGGTTAGCAACGTGGAGGAAAGCAGTGGGTTTGCACACTGAATCTTAAATCCCTGCTTCACTTGGAAAGTGTGTGCCTTGAGCAGGCCAGTGGTGGGCACTCATTGCGGTGCACATGTGTGGTACACATCCTCAGAGCCCAGGGCTCCCTTTGTAAGTCAGGAGTCTTTGTAGGGTTCAGTGTCATCATCTAGAAGGGGCCGGGTGGTCTCGGGAGAGAAACTCATATTTGTGTCTGTGGTGCTCCTTGCTTTGTGACTGTGTGAAACTTCAACTCTGGGTCTCAGTCTTCTCACCCAGTAACAGAGGTGATACAACCGTGCATCCTTCCTCGGCCTTCCTTAGCTTTTGTTCTGCAGCAGAGCTGAAGTGGAAACAAAGTTTAAAAGCTAAACAACTGAAAAAGAATCTTGCTCATTGAATCTTCATCATGTGACCCTAAACCATTCAATCAAAACTCCCTGGAGGGGGCTGGGGAGATGGCACAACCAGGAAACTGTGAGAGCCTGAGTTTGAGCCCCAGAACTCAGGTAAGAAAACTGAGGCTGGATTTAGCAACATGTGCATGTAATCCCAGCCCTAGGGAAAGGCAGACCACGGAGCCCTGGGCCTCACTCCCAGTCTGCCTAGCCTGCCAGGTCAAGGGCATTGAAATACCCTGCCTTGAAGAACAGGATGCACTGTCTGCAAAATGATATCTGGAGGTGCCATTTCACCTCCAAAAATGTGTAGAGTGTATACACATACATGTGTGCACACGGACATACTCAGGAGCGCACACACATACATACACACAAAATACACATTCACACACACACGCACACACACACACACACACACACACACTCTCAGGAATGGCCATTTTTAAAAGTCCCTTAGGTGAGTCTAATGTGTTATCATTTTATTTTATTTTATTTTATTTCATTTCATTTTATATGAAGTCTTACTATGTAGCCCAGGATGGTCACACACCCATTGTCTAGCCCATACTGGCCTCAAACTTCTATGCCTGCCTCCTAAGTGCTAAATCAAAGGTATGCATGTGTACTAGCCTTTGTGTGGCCATATTTGAGACTAGCTGGTTGGCAAGGCAGGTGTTAGCCCTGATCATGACATGATCTAGCAATTCGATGGTACAGTCCGACCCTGTTGTGAGCCAGGGGTGTGAGGGGATTCAATGCACGGAGTATACACAGAGTGTGAGCTTTGTTGAGCTAAACTCAGCACACCACTGACCCCAAGCCTGAGCACTCCCAACACTGACACAGGCCTGGTGTTTAACATTAGGAAACACAGAATGGATGCTTTCCCTGACACCCTGGGACAGGTGTGGCTGCGAAGGAGGGCGAGCAGCCTCTGCTTGTGCCATCGTACTGCGTTCCACTTAGGCGGTATTGAGGGTGCCCCATTTCTTGTTTCAGAGAGAGAGAGCACCATTTCACTGCTTTGTACACTGTAAATGCAGGAAAACTATTAATAAATGGGGCTGGATAAGCAGCCCCTGATTGACTGGCGAGGGCCCTGAATGGTACAATTATCCCAGAGCAGTCGGAATTCACTGGGCCCTGTAGCCCTCCTTCTCTGTGCCTGGAGTGGACTATTAAAGGCCTGGATGGGAGGCAGAGGGTAGGAGGCATTAAGATGTCGCTCTTCCTGACTGTAACTTTAGTCACCGATTATTAGGCTGGCTGGGCTAATAGTTTTCTCGCATCCTTCCTTCTCAGCTTCCTCCCTTCCCCGTTTTAAAATAAATGTGAACCTAAATGTACAATGGCAAGAACAGAATCCAGATTTATGGGTCTGTTTTCTTTTCAAAGACAAAGCATTGTTCTCTTTTGGACATCTGCTAATAGCCACTGGGGATGGGGATGGGGGGAGATGTTAGTGGTGTTCAGCGTGCACTGGGATGGGGGGGGGCTGCGATGTTAGTGGTGTTCAGCGTGCACTAAATGCTTAGGGGAGAAACAGCCGAAGAGCTGCATTTCAGAATACCTGCTGGGTGGCTTTTTGTGTGCAGAACATTCTGAACTTGAGGACATTGTAGCACTAGCCATGGGAATGGCTCCCATGTGGCCCAGGCCTCCTTCCCGAGAGTTCTGTGGGGGTCAGAGTGGACGGCTCAGACCCTGGGGTTGTTTCTGACTTTCCGGGGAATGAGAAAATTTCAGTCCTTTGCAGGTTCTGTCCCAGTCTAGATCCTGGCTTTTCTGACACAGGTTCAGAAAAACTCTATCCTGGCCAAATCCAGATGCCCAGGCTTTCGAGATCCTCTGGATTGCGTGGCCCTTTGGGTATTTAAAGAAAGGAAGACTTAGAGCTGATATGGGGAGAAGTGAAATTAACTTTGTTTTTTGTGGATTTGTCATCCCTGCCCCTTACAATGACAGGAGATTCATGCTTGGTGTCACTGTGTCTCCTCAGTACTCAGGAGAGGGATATCAGTACATGGCCAACAGTTGGAAAATGTTTGCAATGATATCAATGGAACAATGTGATTGATGAAGAAGGTGCCACACTGACACCTGTTATGTCTCTGCTTCTTTGTCAGCTAAGCACATCTAGCTGCCTTGGGTGGGATCAGCTGGGTCTGAGAGCACAAAATCATGCTTAGATACAGCATAGGCAGTGGGAAGGGTAATGCGCCCCAGCCAGCACTCCTTCACTGGGCTGTGTTCCACAGCATGCAATGGACGTGACAACTCTCTTTAACCATGGTGGTTTTTAGATCCTTCCTCCAGGTTTACCTCACAGGGAGTCTCCACCATGAAGCCTTGCTTGGTCTCCCTCTGTGGAAATTAAGTCTGTTAGGTTGCTTGTTCCCAGAGTGCTTTTCTGCTTGTCCCACTCTTCTTGTGAAGAGTTCATTGGGCACAGACCTCTTCAGGGGTTTCCAACACTGTCCCATGACACTCTCAGTGTTTCCAACCCTGGGATTTCTGGGATTTCTGTCATTCAAGCTTCCAACCTCTGTTTTTTATCCTGTACCTGCTTCCAAGGATTCTGTGATTCCAGGGTGAAGGTTGTCACCTAGCTTTACAAACAATGTTTCAGTGGCCACAGCAAGGAATCGATGTTACTGATGAAGCTGGTGTTGGTGCAACTGGGAGAAACGTTAGATCACAGGACAGAGAAGGCTCTAGAAATAGGTAGCCAGAAATGGTAGGGTATTTTAACCTACCAGCAATGGTAGATTTAAAAATGCTAAGAATTAAAGCTGTCTGCCCAAATATGACAGTCACACACAAGGGCTTTCCTTGTCTTCTCTTGAGACAGCGTCCTGTGGAGATGGGGGCCTTGAGTTGCTTGGAAAGACCCATGGTGTGCCAGTGATGTTATGAGTTATGTTGACCGGGGTTATCTCAGTTAATCCTCTCTCTAAGGCCGATGTTATTATTTCTGTTTCTTAGACTAACAGGGCAAGGATTAGAGAGCTGGAGGAGACACAACTGTAAGCTGTAGCCAGATTCCCAAATTATGTCTTCTGAGTGTGACTAACCTTGGGCACTTTAAATTATAGGGCGCTTCTGCTGCATAATAAAAGATACAGGATTACGTGGACTCATTAACATAATAGACTGTTTGTGAGTGTGTGTGTGCATGTGTGTGGTATGTGTAATGTGTTTGTGTGTATACATGCCCATGAAGGTCAGATTGTCATAGTTGTTCTTCATCCTATTTTTAGGACAGGGTCTCTCACTAAGGTATAGCTCACTGACTCAGCTGGACTGGCTGTCTGGCAAACTCTACAATCCTCCTGTCTCCTTCCCCTCTCCCAGTGTGATTGCAGGTTTTCTTGGGTGTTAGGGACTTGAACTCAGGTCCCTGTGCCTGAGAAACACACTGCTGAGCCATCTCCCCAGCCTCTAATGTGACAGACTTTGACACTCCAGCGGAAGCAACTTTCTTTTAGAATTTTTTCTCTTTGGGCTTTGCTCTTGGCAAAAGGTTGTTCTAAAGTGGAAACAAGAATTCCTATAAAATAGACAATTCCTGGATCATAATTTAATTTGATAAGGATGAAAGGTAAGAAATTCTTGATGCCAGACAGTGCCTTCTTCTTTCATATACAGACAGAGGCTGGGAAGATTCTTCTGAGTCTCCTTCTGTTCTGTACATTTACTATATTCTGAACTTGTAGACTCCAGTTTCTCTAGGATGGAGTGGTTGCTCCTTCTCCCTGCTCCCTGCCCAGACATGGTAAAGATCACCCAGTCTCATACATCTCTTTCACTGTAAAGCCCATGTTAAATTTCTATTGCGAGTAGAGGATGTCAGGCAGGAATATCACTCCGTCTTAGGCTCTGCCATGAGAGTAAATATTATTATTGAGACCAGGTCCCACTGGGTCCCACTAAGCGAGCCTGTGTGATTCTGGCAAGCTTTGCAACCTCACGGAACTTCATTCTGTGTCCATACAATGATATCTTTGGGGCACAAAATTGCATTGCAGATCAAATGAGAAAAATGTAAAAACTACTCTCCAAGTGTAGGCTCAATATCTACACGCACAGAATCATTATTAAGAACCCTCTCCCGCTCTGGGCTTTGGATACATTCTGGGACCTTCCATGTGTTACATCTACTCCCAGTGGACAAGAGAACAGAACACATTTAATGGGGAAGACAGGCAGCCGTGGCAAAGTAACTGACACTCTGAACGCAGAGCAACAACACCCAGGCATTGTGACCCTAGAGTCTTCATCTCTGGTCGGTGGCTCCATCCCAGGTTCTCTTTCACAGTATTTATCTAGAAAACCAGATGAATGCTTGTCAGACAAGAGAGCAAGGCCAATCTTCCCAACTTTATGTATGGAACTATTTTCCCCAGGCTTATCTTTCATCTCTCCATGACTCAGGAAGAGCAGGGATGGAAATGGAGACAGAAGCCAAGAAAGATAGTCTCAAAGGTAGCCTCCCCCCCTCGGCTTGTCACTCTGCGATGTGTTCTTCCATCTCACCTGTGCCTGATGCTTAATCCATCTTTATGATCTTCCTTAAGGATCCTCTGCTCCAGATCTTCCTGCCCCACCCTCTAGGCTGAATCACCAAGGCCTTTGTGTATCTGCATCCCATGCCTGTCAATTTCTGAAGGGTAGGAACAGCATCCAGCTGTGTCCCTGTGCATGCCCAATTTAGTGCTGGCATTGTGCACATTGACCTATGTCAACAACTGCCTTGTTGTGGAGCTTTAGGAATCACCCAATGTAGCCCTTCCAACCAGCATAGGAGAGTTCTGAAATGAGTGTCCTACACGTACCTTACAGATACATATCCATGGATAAGTTAAAAGCCTGCTTACCGTGAGTGGCAGAGTGAGGCTTGGGGTCCGGGAGTCAGGCTGGAGCCACCCCCTTAAGCTCTTTTCTCTATATCTTTGTAGTAAATGTTTATGGGTGAATTGTAGTCACAGACTTAGGAGGGATATAGTGTGTGCTAAGCTCTATATAATGAGGACTGTGGACCGAGGAAGGAGATGCACTGTGGAGCTTTACATGATTATGATCAGGATTTGTTTGGGTGTTTGAGGACTTTAAGCTCCCTGTATACTCAGCTGACAGAGAACATTCCCAGGATAGTTGACTAGAAATGCAACTGATGCAATTGTCATGGAGATGAATGGAGGGTGAGTGTGCGGTTGTTCGCGCTGCCTGGCTTCTTGCTGTCCCCTTGGACGGCTGACATTCATAGCTACGATCTCCACCATCCTTTCTTATTGAACATTCAGAAAGCAGAGGATGAGAGCAAGACCTGAGGATGCAGACTTCCAGACAGCCAAGGACAATATCCTCACTTCTGTGATATGTGATTATTTGTCTATCCTTCTGGCGGCTAATCAATGGTTTTTTGTATTTCACTTTGAGAAGGCCTTGTTGAAAGTGAGTTTCCCGAGAGTCCTCGTTACCATGGCCACCCCTGTTCCTCATCTGGTATCTGCTCTAATCAGAGTCAGTTTGGGTGTTGGAGGAGTGATGTTTAATGTCTTATAGATGGAGACTGTAGTTGCCACAACACCCCACAGGCTTCTGGGTCTAGTCTAGTGCACACTTTTCTCAGAGTTTCATCAAATTATACCCGGAAAAATAAAATATGACAATAAGGTGACATTTTAAAAATAATTATAATTATAATTATTACTTTGGAGGGCACATTCTTAGTACAGAAAGATGCAGAAGATAGCCTCAAATAGAGACACATTAGTTTAAGAATTAAATGTTGAAGTAAACCTTGGGAAAATTAACTACGAACTGATCTAGTGTCAAATAAAATGAATAACTGTAAAGAAGACTACAAACAAAGTGTCAGAAAGAAGAGCTTTTCTAAGAACGACGTTAACATAAGACAGAGCACAGTGGCTGAAGCAGCAGCTCCCGCTTCTGTGTTTCTGTGAGCGCTGTAGCTTACGGTATGGGGGCTTCCTTGTAGATTTCTTTCACAGCACTTTGCTTTTCTTTACAAGGAATCCTGGACATTAACTACTATTCCCATTTTCCTGATGAGGAAACCAAAGTATGAAATCATGTTTATGAAAGCAAGAAGGCAAGGAGGCGGGGAGGGCTGGCTTTCTTTCTCATCTCTTCTAAAACTCAGGCCCAGGCTCCCTTGGCCCTGCCCGGCCCTGGCACTGGTTTAGGAAAATGGTTCACCATGTTAGACTAGCATGCTTCGTGAGCAACGAACTTACTGTCAGAAGGAAAGCAATATCAGGGCTGGTGGCATAGTCAGAAATGGTGAAGGCCACGACACCTGCAAAGACGAGGTTTACATTCCATGTAAAAGGTACGAGGGTGCAGCTCTTAAGGTAGCCCAACAGATAAAAGTACTTGTGGCCAAACCTGAGGATCCAAGTTCAAACCTCAGGACCCACATGGTGGGAGAAGAGAACTGAGTCTGGCAGGTAACCATCTGACCTCTGTGTGCAAGCATGCCCGAGCTGCTGCATTCAATGCAAATCAATAGAAATCCTAAAAATGTAAATGAAAATTGAAAAGACATAAAGGGTTAGGATCTAGATAATTATTATTTATGTTTTTTCTTATTCTAACACAATTCCTACAATGCAGGATTCTTTTTTTTCATATTTAGAAAAGATGATTAGGATGTTTTATGTTAACAATTAAATAAAGGCAAAACAGTAAATCCCATCTCCACAGAGCCAAGGCAAGAAATACATTGTTGTTAATTTCTTAGAATTATGAGTGAGGGCTGGTGAGATGGTTCTAAGGGTGAAGGCACTTCTTGCTAATCCTGGTGTGTTGAGTTCAATCCTTAGGACGTGTAAGGCAGAAGGAGAGAATTAACAGTGCACAGGTTGTCTTCTGACAAGCTAAATAAATAAATATATAGCAAAAATTAAAAAGCAATATAACGGAGAAGTGGTTTCAGCTATACAGCGATGCTGTGGTATGTGTATGTGTGAGTGTGTGTGTGTGTGTGTGAGTGTGAATGTGTGTGTGAGTGTGTATGCGTGTGAGTGTGTGTGTGTGTAGCTATAATTTGAATTTTGTTGTGAGCTAGGGAACAAAAAAAGACTTAATATTAGAGAGAATTTTAGAACATTCATTACTGAGAAAATAATAAACAGCCTCAGGTCTTAATGATAGGTGCTAAAATACCTTAAGAGAGAAATGGTCATGGCTGGGGCCAAAGGCAGCCATTGGAGACTATTGCATAGGTCAGAGGAAATATAGACAAAGGCTAGCTTGGCTTGTCCTCTTTCTGAAAAAGAGTAGTGGTTAGAAACTACAGGATCATTAGCATAAACGGCTGATTGAGAATCTATGGAGCCAAACTGTCAATTACTAACACCTTGAAGTGTCTAGGACATGGTGGCCATCTAAATGGCTTTCTAAAAGACAGACCCTTATGGATCCACAGCTCTGCATGAAGGACGAGCCTGGCAGAAAACTGCAGGAAGCTGATCTTTGCAGTTAAGGAAAAATACGTGCAGTTAGGGCCAGCTTCCCCAGCTAATTCTTACACAGGGGCAATGGTGTGTGTGTATGGGGGGTAGTGCTGTGACTGATACACACCTCATAATAGATTCATTCCTGTCCTAGGCTGGTGGGGCGGTAGGCTGGAGTGGAACCTCTCCTAACATCCTCAGCAAGGGTGGGGCCTCTGAAGTTCTGTGCTGCGCCCCTCCCCAGGAAAGGGGAAGGTACTCTGTTAGTCAGCTGCTCAGCCATGAGGCCTCAGAGCACCCTGGAGCACCCATATGGGCCATTCTATCACCTTCAAAATCCACCCTACTCTGTCTTTGGCGCCCCTCACTTCTACCCCACCTCCAAGTCGTATATATACCGAGTTCATCAGCAGTGTCGAAAATGAATGTTCTGGGTTCATTTTTCCAGAAAAAGCCACTTTCCCACCAGGCTCAGAAATGTCTCCAGTTGAAGCACTAAGAGTTGAAGCATTTGGAACCCTCGCGTTTCCTCCGTAATGCCAGCCCATGAAGTGTGGTCCTAGACCACACACCCAGAGCACACCCGGTGGCTTTGCAGCTGATTGTGTGGTTTTAGAAAGTGGGGATCTTGATGGACAGTTTTTCTTGGGACCTTGTTCTTCTAGAACCAAAAAGCCTTGTGGCTTTATGGAATGCATACGATGGCGTCTTTGTTAGGATAGGGTCGTCTGGCTTAACGGTGATCTTTTGAGAGCTGACAGGACATGACTGAGACTCAGGGAGAAATATCTAGAGGAGGCAGCATGGAAGGTGTATGTGTATATTGGCATAAATGGAAGGATGGAGGGTGGGCAGCAGAGGAATCAGAAGAATCCTGAGAGGGGCTAATGTATGGGAATACACAGAACATTGGCTTCATTTATGCTCTTCTGGCTATCAGTGTGCATCCTGACAGACTCTATGTTTCTTGCCTGAGGCCTTGAGATCATATGCTTGTCGCAGATGAAGATTCACTTACCTTTGGGACCCTAGAGAGAGGGGTTTTAAGATTTCTGATAGTCTTTTCCTCCCCTCCAGGACCCCAGATGCCGTCTCACAGTGGGAGATATGTCTCTCTTCTGCTGGGGCATCCTGTACCTTCCTTGGATAATCCTGCCCCGTGTTCTCAGGGTTTCCAGGCTGGGATTGCTGTGGCTTTTACAACCAAGGCAAACCTCTAATTTTAGAAGCTGGGGTCTGAGGTACAGACTGGTACTGTACCACTCCCAGTGTCCTTAGGAATCAGGACCAGGGATTTAATGTCAATGAGACTTGGGCTCTTGGATCTGCCATTTTGCCTGTGAGTGGCATCTGGTAGGACAGCTGATTCTTTGGCTTCTAGCCCAAGCAGCTTAGGGAAAGGTTGAGGTCATGGAGGTGAAGCACCTGAAACCTTGCTCTGTTGCCTGTCTTGTTCACCCTCCATGAGTAATGCTGCTGCTCTCTGAGGAGGGCAGGGTAAGGAATAGCAACACGTATAAGAGGGCGTTCTGCGTCCTCTTTGCTTCCTCTATGTAAATGTGTGTCATGCTGCAGGACTCCGTTGTCTCAGGTGACACTGGGCATGTCGGGGAATCAGGGGATCTGTGCAGAGAGCATTAGTGCCTTGAATTATCAGAGAGTGGAAGAAATAAGGAAAAAGGAGGCAGAAGGAGAGGGAACAAGGATAGAGAGAGAGAGGGAAGATGGGGGGAGGAGGGAGGGACAGAGGGGGAGGGACAATGTATTTAAGATATTAGGTGTTTTGCCCTTTCACCTTTATATTGATTTTATTTTGTGAGGTGGAAAAAAATCAGGGAAAAGGGAAAAATAAAAGCAAGGGAGAGGCACAGAAAGGCGGAGGGTGAGTGAGCTGTCAGGAGATGCCCTCTTCCTAGACATCTGGAGGAGACCCAAGTGGATAGACCGCCTGGCCAGCTGTGTTCTCCAGGGAGGGGCCCTGCTGCTGCCCCACTCACTGTTCAGTGCTGCTTTAGAGGACAAGGCAGCGGCTGTATTGGCACACTTCTGGGGGAGAGTCAGGATGCGACAGCTGCTCTGTCACCCTGGGAAGTTCAGTCTGGACTCCAGGGAGCATTTGCAACCTCTTTGTGGAGGTCAGCCAGCCTGGCTACCGCCAGCCCCTCCCCGCCGGGCCTGCTTGGGTGTTAGAATCACTGGGACCATCCAGTCCTCCTCAGGGCTGTTATTTACTATGTGTAAGCCCCACCCCCTTGTCTTACTTCTGCCTATAAATGGTGGCAGTGAACGGACATTTTAGAAAAGCATCCGGGATGAGGAGCTCACAGCATGTCAAACATTCAAATGGCATGTATTAAATCAAGCTTTGGATGAATGTCTTGTTTTAGTTTATTTGTACCTACTAGGAATATAAGCATTTCAGGGCTTATTCTACACAAAATGATGGTATTTAGCGACAGTCTGAGTTTAATAATCAGAGGCTGGGGGAACCATTGCTCCTGATAGAACCCTGCAACCTTTCTCTTTCTACTGCAGAACAGGTGTTTAAGGCACTGAGTCCAGATTTCCCTTTCCTATAGGAATCAGGGGTGGAAGAGAGGAGGGTGCGGAGTCACGAAGCCCCCCAGTCTGCTACTCTCTGCATGCTTCCTTCACGCCTTTGGGCCCAGATGCAGCCGGAGGGCAAAGCTCACATGGAATCTTGTCCCCTGTAGCTCTATCTGAAAGAGCCAGCTCTAGGCATATGTGAGAGTGTGCATGTGTGTGCGCATGCGTGTGTGAGGATGGAGACCACGGCAATAGGAACCAGATGCTCTTGGTTTGCAGGATATGGGAAACTTTACAGCATGCTCATTAAAGAGAGAGGATTCTAATCTCCACGATGCTAGCAAATGTCCAGTCGGACTTAAGGATGACTTTGTGGAACCTTCTTTGCCTGCTCCCCCCCACCCCCTAGCTGCTCCTGTCTGGTGTGGACAAATCATGCATCCTCACTGTGTCGGTGCCCACCATGTCTGTGATGGAGGGGGACACTCTCTGCTTTCCTGTAACTCCCGGCCACACTTGGGCTCCATTCCACTAGACTCCTGCTTCTTGAAGATTTTGTGGGTTGATTAAATAGATGCTGTTAGCGCTGTAATTTTATGCACACAACTCCTCACGCTGTGGAAATAACCGTTCTTAGATTTTTCATCCTAAGTGGACGGCCCAGCGTGCCCAGAGGGAAGGAACTTTGTCTGATCTTAATAGAATGGGTGTTTATTTAGTTATTCAGATAAAATGGTCAATAGCCTTGTTCTTGATTCCATGTCTTTGACCTCAGAGAAGATTTTCGATATTCTGAGTTCTTTCACACTTCTTTTGCACAGGGGCCTCTGGCTGGCACAATGTCTTCTCTTCACTGGTGTGGCCTTCCTTACAGCTTTCCAGCCACCATCCACCCCAAAATTCTCTCACCCCCTCCCCTGAGACCTCATGTCCCCTCTTGTGATAGTAGCCTTTTCTTTCTCTGCTTCAGGTGGGTTCCTGACATTTGACCTCACCAGGCAACATTTCTTAGGTATCTCCCTCTCCAGAGCGAGGCTCCTACCTGTTTCTTTCCATCCTATCTTAGTTAGGGTTTTGCTGCTGTGAACAGACGCCATGACCAAGGCAACTCTTGTAAGGTCAACATTTAATTGGGGCTGGCTTACAGGTTCAGAGGTTCAGTCCGTCATCATGGTCGGAAGCATGGCAGCATCCAGGCAGACATGGTGCAGGGGGAGCTGAGAGTTCTACCTCTTGTTCCAAAGGTAAACAGAAGAAGAGTAGCTCCCACAGGGCTAGGAGGAGGGTCTCAAAGCCCACCCCCACAGTGACACACTCCATTCAACAAGACCAAACCCACTCCAGCAAGGCCACACCTCCTAATGCCACTCCCTGGGCCAAGCCTGTACAAACCACCACACATCCCTTACTGTATTTTCTTTTTTTCATATTCTAATTCCGTTTTTCTATTTTGAATTGAACTCTTTATAATACTGTCTTTTATCTCTCTCTCTCTTTTTTGTCATCATGTTATGAAAAACAGGGAAAGGAAGTTCTAAAATTGAGTTCACCTATCCACTTTGGAGTCTTTCTTCCCAGAAATCACTATGTCTGACACCTGGGTGGCAGACCATTGCTTTGGTGTCCGAGAAGTGCCTCTTTGCATAGTCCAAGGACCATCACCTTTCAGAACATATTTCTGCCTTGTTCATTCTTTTACCTTTTAGTTGCCTCTCCAACTGCTTCCCACCAGCTAGTCATTGTAAAACCTCATCTTTCTACCCCTGGGCTCTTTTCGATGTGGTGACTAGAAAGTCTTAACTGCTGCAATCCAAAATGCACGTTCTTTCCGCAGCCCTGTCATTCTGTCTGGAGTCCATGTTTTCCAGACAGAACCAGTGGTCCTCACCCAGTGTCCCAGTTCCTCAAGCATCCACTTAACACTCTCCATTCAGCCCCAGAGGGCCCTGAGGAGTCTATCTCCACAGTGTGTTTGCATATGATTCCTACTTTTAATGATAAGACACTAGAGCTTTTTGTTTTGAAAAACAAACAGACAAACAAACAAACAAACAAGACCCAACCAACCAAAACCAAACCATGAGCACTGTAGGCACACTGCCTGGCATTGCCAGATCCTGGTATTTGGAACTCCGAGAAAGCTCCTTCTTAACCTCCAAGTCTTGGTTTCCTAATTTGGGAATAATGGGGACTAATAGCCATTACAGCTGCTTCATTCAACATGCTGTTTGGAGAATTAAATAAATGAACACCTCTAAAGCCCTCCCGACAGCGCCTGGTACAAATGGATGCTGTTCTAATTCTCCATCAGTAGCTCTTAACTGGGGTCCATTTGACAATATTTGGAGAAGTACTTTTGGTTGTCACAGTTGGGAGAGAGGGAGAGAACTGTCATCTAGTGGATAGAAGCTAGAGCGGCTCACAACATCCCTCTCTGCCCTGGGCACTACCCTGCAGCAAAGAGCTAAGCAGACCCAAATGGTTACAGTCTAGTTGAACAAGCCAGCAATAGCTCCTGCTCTCCACAGGGCGCTGTTTTCTCAAAGCACAATCTAGTTCCCATTTCCCATTGCTTGGCCCTCCATCCCTTAGACGGCTCATTTCCTCACATGGTTTCAGTTACACACTGATTTTGATGGTTCTGAAATCTGCATTTCCAGCATGTGATTATGCCTCCAGTGGTTTATAGAAAAATCTCCCCTGGCATGTTATCCTTGTATTGAAAATAGTAAAGGAGAAAAAAAAAAACACTCAGCTTTTTCCTTCTTTCCCTGTCTCAGTGGCCACAAGTCTCCCAGAGGTTCTGTTGTTTTCAAAGACGCACTGTCCTGGCACAGGTTCCCACTGGCTCCCTCCACAGTAGACCCTACTTCCAGTCCACACCAGTCTGCGCCAGTTCTTCCTCAGAATGGCCTCCTCTGATTCTCATTTCTGTTTCTATGGTTCACTGCTCAGGACAGAGCCCTCCCTGGCTTCCCTGCAGGCCTCCCTCAGTCCTCCCTTAAACACTGTTTTCCTCTGCTTGGAATCCATACTGGCTCTCCATTACTGATTATGAGGAAAGGGAAATTCCCCACAGAGCCCTCACGGCCTGATTGTGCTCCACCTGGGCTTCACCTCAGCTGCTACCTGCCTCTGCTCTAATCCCCAGCCATCTTCTCCCAGCATGCACCTGTCTGAGCTTGTCCTTCCCCGCCATCTCACTTTGAAGTGCCATCATTTCTTCCTCCCCTCTGGTTTGTCAGACCACACCATTACATTTTTCAGAACCAGGGGCTCAGTGTTCAACTCCCCTGGGAAAGTGCGAGCCAGGTTCTTCTTATTCTCCAGGGTCACATCTGGATCCCAGTATTTGTTAGACTCCATTCCTCCTGGTGGACTCTTCCAGATGTGCTGAAGAATCTCTAAGGCTGTTATTTGTTTATTCATAGCACTGGGCATTAGATCCAGAGCATCACGTATACTAGCCAAGCACCCTGCCCTTAACCCGCATCTCCAGATCCCTAAGTAGTTTGTTAGAAATGTCTCCAAGAGAGTACATTTTATTTCCTCTCCACCTCTTCCCCCCCCCCCACTAATCCACCCCTCTCTGTCTTATAAAGAAAATTCCAAATAAAGTGTTCTGAATAGAGCAGAACTGTGGCGAACGACATCTGTGTAGTTGCTCCCTTTCCTTCTCAAAGCCAAGGAAGGACCCATGGCGGATTTCATGGGCGTCTTTGTAGTAGTGTTGGTAGTGGGAGAAAGAAGAACTGAAGGAGGAAACTGACCTAAGGCTGCAAAAAAACTGGGACTCTGCTGAAGACGTGGCCAGCAAGAGCAGAGATGAGACAATAGAAAACAGAGCAGAGCTACATCCTGGCTGCCTGCCGAGGGGGCCCCTCTTGGGGATGAAGTAGAGGAAGCGGTGAGCTTGAGAGTCTGAGCACCCTGTGCTCTGACCTGTGAAGGTGCTCGGCCCTTGCTTAGGACGTTGCCACACACAGGCATGTGAAGTGTGCTGCTTGATTTAGGAGGTGGATGCTCTGATTCTCTCATGCTCTAGAGGGACAGAAGAACAGGTGACTCGCTTCCAGGCTCCAGGATTGTGCTGCTGTTTGGACTCATCCCTTGTAAGCTCAGTGATCCTGCTTTCCTTACTGTACCTGGATGCCTCTTCCTACTTTGTTAGGCAAGACTTTAGGGCTCACCTGTCTAGATCAATGCCAGTGTTTACAGAGGGAGTGCCTGTATTAGACCATTATTAGTAAAGCTGGCCTGGAATTAATCCTCATTAGTGCCTGCTTCTCTTTATCGCAAGGACTCTATTTTAGTCTTAATCTAAGGTGCAACTGGAACTTGTTGGAATAATCTATTCAAGAGAATAGGAAATATTCTATTTCAAGAGTTGGAAATATCCAGTTGTCTTTGTTGCCCTGTGTAAGAGTCATTGGTCATGGAGGACTCGAGTTAACTTAAACTTCAACAGTCATATGTAGCGGGTAGCTTCCACAACAGACATAGCCATTCTAGACTACTGCAATTGTGTGAAGAAATTGGAGTCAGAAAGTAGCCTTTCTTGGTTACATTCTCCTTCCTCCTTGGGGACTAGGATGTGTCAGAGGACAGGCAGAAGCTTGTCAGTGTTCATGGAACCATCACTTTGAGGATGGGCGTCTGCAGAGCAGGGATCATCATGAGGAGAGAGTTATTAGCGTTGCAAATGTTGGGATTGTCTTGCTTCTCCTCTCTTTTCCTTTCCTCCCCTCCACAGCTCTCTCCTCTCCCCTCCCCTACCTCCCAGTTCCTCCATTCCTCTCCCCTTCTCCCCATCCTCCCCTCTCTTTCCCTCCTTCATCCCTTCCCCCACCCCTCCTCTCTCCCTCCATTTGTCCGTGTTTGTCCTTTCTTCTCCCCTTTCTTTGTCCATCCCTTTCCTTCTCCTTTCACCTTCTTCCTTCCTCCCTCCTTCCCTCCCTCCCTCCTTCCCTCCCTCCCTCCCTCCCGTCTTTACTTTGTTTCCTCTCTGCACCATGGGTCACACTTGGGCTTTCTTCATGCTACATAAGTCATCAACCTCTATGTTACAGCCCTAGCTCCACCTCCTTTTAGATTTTATTCCTTAAATGAGGAAGCCAGAAAGAGAAATGCTACACAGTTTCTCTGGTGCATGGCCTTTAGACTTCTTGATCGTATGGAAGTTGAGACTAGGATGGTGGCTGCCTGGTGGGGAGATGCTGGCCGAGGACATACAATTTCAGTCGGATGAGGGAAATAAGTTCAAGAGCTCATCATTCACTATGATTACTATAATTAATAACAACATATTGTATTGAATAGTGCAGAGTGGATGTTAAGTGTTCTTCCCACAAAAATGATAACCCAGTGAAGTAATTCATATGTCAATTAGCTTAATTTAGCCATTCCATAATGGCTATAGGCTGCAGAATGTCATGCTTCACACAAATAAATATATACAATTTCATTTGTCAATTAAAGAGCAACAAATGGTAACAAAAGGGAGTATGGAGGTCGGATAGCAGCCTTGGGGACTGGCATTGTGGGGGACATCTGTGTGGTTTCAACTTCCACCTTCCCTCCTGGGCCTCCTGCACCTGTGTGGAGGGATCACCTCCACCTTCCATGGAGAGACCAGTTGTGGAGGAAGGAGTCTGGACCTGGGAAGGGATGGGTATGCTTCTCATAAGCCCACGTAGAGGAGGGTCTATGGTGGCAGACGGCAGGCAGCCTTCTCCATGGCCACAGTGGGAGATTAGTGTTATTGTGGCCACAGTGGAAGTGTGGCTGAGGTCACTGATGCTCTTCCTTAGGTTTCTATGGTAACAGAAGCGCCTTGTGGCTGAGCCCTTTACTCTCTCCCCTCTCTCTGTGTTTGTGTCAGTGTGTGGACACACATACCTCCATGTGATATGTATCTCATATGCCCTTCTTCCCATGTCTTTCATGACTTCAAAAGTGCTAATTACTATGTTAACAGGAGCTGGCTTCTCAGGAAAGACTCCCAGTGAGCGACCTGTTGTTTTATTAGTGAAATGACGAAGAGCAAAGGACATATTTGTTGGCAGCCATATTTGATCCCGTGCTGTGACATAGCCTGCCCTTCATCATTTCTGGTTTCTTCTCTTTTCTGGTTCACATATTCTGCTCAGATGGAATTGTAAGCTAGTTCATTTTTATTACTTCTAAAAAGAAATGCTGAACTCTCCTTTGCCTGTGGGACATCTTTACCCCAGATAGAATCAGGTCTCTACACACACAGCTCTATAAGGGTAGAAGAGGGAGGGACTTCTCTTGGAAACTCCATCTTTACTTAAGACATTGGCAGGAAGATTCTGGATGATGATCCTGTGAGCTTGGAAAATTCCAGAACAAGATAACCTTGAAATAACTGGTTAAGGAACATAGAGGAAATTTTTTTCCTCACTCCATCTTGAATCCTTTTGATTTTCATTGTCATGCACGAATCTATGAACATAGAAGTTGGGTGGTTTGTGGATGAGCAGGCAGGCCCTCAGGAGACATTCCAGGGTTGCTTCTGATGTTGCAGCTTGTTGCTGGCCAGACAGATGTGCTCGCACACAGGGCATCCAGAGTCCAAATGGAGTGAACAGTTGGAGGCAGCAGCCTGGAGAATTAAAGCACTTGTTTTCATGCCGAACCATTTTAAGACAGAACGAGGGTAGGCACATCCAGGGCAGTCATGACAGAGAGAGTTATGGCCCTGATAAGATATCTTTTCCTTTCTTCTTCTTTTTTTGAGTTGCAAAATTTTCTCTGAGGAATATGGATTTGAAGAACATAACTCAAATTGCCACGAGTTGTCTTCTAAATCAGAGATCTAATCACATCTGTCTTCTTGGAAACCTTTAATAGCTAATCATTGCGTGCGGCGTGAGAATCCTGCTTCCCTCTGAGAGGTGCCTGGGTATGGCGTTATGGCTCCAGGAGGCCTTCGTAGCCCCCTGCACATCTCTATGCCATCTCCTGCTGTCTAGCTTACCTGTGCACTGTGCCCGCGACCTTGACAGGAGCTCTTGGGATTGGCTCATGCCTTTAGTCAGGTATAGGCAATGTCAGGTCCTCTTCCCTGGCTCTGTCAGAGAACTACCCACTCTCCATGCTCCTGTTGGAGTTCCTCAGAGAAGGTTCCCATGTCCTTCCAACGTGACTTGCATCCCCTGGCCTGGACCTTCACCTACAACTGTGTGTGGTCCTACGTATGTATCCCTCTTCAGTCTTGTTTCCAAGTTGTCATTATAAGTGTTTGACCTTATCATACAATTGTGGGTCCCCTGAGGTTGGGCGTTGTCTCTGCCATCTTCACATTATATATGGAATCTCTAAAAGACCACTGCATACAGTGAATGGACTGGATGGAGTTGGTCTCTGCACACGGAACCTGCTGTCTGTTTATCTTTACCTCTTCATTGTTTCAAGTTATCATTTATTATGTGCAGGCTCAAGGATGGGATTGAGATGATTTCTTCCCAGCCTAACTCAGTATCATCCAGATGCATATCCAATGTTAACTAAGTAGGAAAAGCGTGCTTAGCTTCAGTGGAAAATAATTCAGCTTCTTTCTCACTTTCCCTCCATCATCCAAGAGGAAAGCTTGGGATTTCAATGTCTCATGGGTTCTACTCTGTGGACTGAATGCCAAGGTGACTTGGGTAAGACTCAAGTAGACCTGCTGCAGCCACATGGTGAGAATCCAGTCCTTTTAGTTAGATCTTTGACAACCTTAGTGCACTTTCGAGGTACTGGTTTTAGAATAGGCTCTCCTTAGTTGTATTGCTGAAAAGGAGCTCTGGTATCTTTATATACCCTCAAATACTACACAGCTGAACAGAAAATTTGCCTTTATTTTATTGTTGTTGTTGTGTATGTGTGTATGTGTGTGTATGTGCTGTGCATATGTGAGTATGGGCATGTACATACATGTGTGCCACGGTGTACATGTGGAGGTCAGAGGACAATTATGTGGGTTTGTTCTCTCTGCCATAGGATTTAGAAATTGAGTTCAGATCAGTCTTGCACAGGGAGCGGCTCTACCTGCTGAGCCATCTTTCACCCTCAAGCAAACATTTTTTACTTACAAGGATGTGCTCATATTATTTCTAGTCTTTATAATAGTTTCTTTCTTTCAAATATCTTAAAGATGGTCTGTTAAAGTTTACAGTCAATGTACACACTAAAATAGGAAGGAATCACTGGCTTTTTGGGTGTGGGTAATTTGGATGACAAGCCACATGTGTATGTGCATGCACATGTGTATATGCATATGAATATCTCTATATATAAATGTACACATATATATGTACACACACACATATATATAGCTGTTTATATATGCATGCGTGTACATGTGTGTGTGTGTGTGTATATACACATACATATGTTCTTGGAATAGAAAAGGGACACAGGCATGAATCTTTTTCTCTGCATGTTGCCTACCATGAAGGAATGGGCTGTCTCAATTGTACAATTTTATTTTGTAACAAGCTATACTCTTCCTATGTCTTAAGTTTTTTGTTTCTTGCTGTCAAGAAGAAGAAGTTGTCTTTCGGTGTGGGGAGGCAGTGCCTCCATGGCCAGCCTGATCTTGGGTGTGTCTTAACTAGCTTCATGTGTAGGCTCCCAGTCCAAGTGACCATAATGGCTTTCTATAGAGCTGAGGCAGTAGAACTTTTCCAACTTGTGAATGGAACTCTCAGGGTTGGTCCTGTTCCCAGCTTCCCCTGCAGGTGGAACCTAGGGACTATCCACACCCATGGACCTGGCTCCAGCTCTGCCTAGTCTTGCCAACACCCTAGGTGACATCATGTAGCCAATTATGTTTGCTTGTTAGTGCTGAGTTATTTTGAAAGCCAAGGTCAGATGTTCAGAGGTAAGGTCCTCTAGGCTGGACCTGAATCTGGTGGGCAGATTCTATCTGAGAGGCAGTCAGAGTGTGTTAGTGTGCAGAGATTTCATTCACCAGGTGGCTAAGCACACAAAGGCAGGCCCATGAGTTAAACAAATAGCACGTAGCTGATGGCTGCTCTACAACCAGTGTTGTGCTAGAATCGTGGCTCATCCGAACAAATCACACAAGGCCAGTGCAGTTCCATGGGAGAGAGGTTTATTGTGAGGGAAACGGACAGGGGGGCCGGGGAGGCAATGATGAAGAGGGAAAGAGAGTGAAGGCCAGGAGGGATCTGCCTTTTGGGCTGTGATGTAACCATCCGCACTGCTGACACAGATAAAGGTGGACACTGGGAATGTATGGAGATTGCCATGGCAACAGATGCATGGGTCCCTGTCGCCTATTGGTGACATCACTGTCATTGCGGGTTCAGAGGTGACCTGGGACTGTAAAGCCAGTTTCTGATGCCAACAGTCAGAACTTGAGTACCTGGACTCCCATTCCAGGGTTTAAAATTACATTACAGTTCTATATAATTCTTTATTATCCTATATTTTTCAATAAAATATTTTGGTCTATTTATCCCTCTTCTGTGTATTTTTACTATACAGCCAGGACAGCAGAGCCCATACCAAGTAGTTCAAAAGAAAAGCTTATCATTGAAGATTTGTTAAACAGGGATCGGAAGAGCTCGAAAGTTAATGGCCAAGCACACACAAAACCCTAGATTAGCAAATGGAGAGGTCAGTGTGAACTTTTGAGTCAGAGAGAATAAGGTAGAAGCTGTCCATTGGGATCCTGGGCAGGTGGTGGCTCCCTAGTAGAGATAGAATCTATGAGGACGAAAGACATAGCCACTGGGAAGATACCGGCCAAATTGGAGAGAAAGAGAGAGGTTTATTGTAGTTGGTCACTTGTTCTGTATGTATCTCCTCAATCCATTGCGAATCCTTCAGTTGCTTAACATTGCCAAGAATCTATCTGGTAATGTGGTCTTCAGGGCCTTTGCTACCCAAGGGATCTAGCAGTGAAGAGAAAAGCTGAGGAGACAGAGCTCAGAGCAGACAGGCAAGCTGGGGACAGATATATTTGTGAAGGCAAGAGCCAGAGTGCATCTCATGCCATATTTTTCTCTCTAATGTGACGTGACACTCGTCATCCTTGCATCTGGGTGGCCTTGGAATTGCTTTGACTAATCAAGTATGGAGAACGTGATGCTAGGTGACTTCTGAGCTCATGTCTCAAGAGGCCTTGGGGTTCCTACTTAATCCTCTCCATTTCTGCTCTGGGATGTTCCCGTGCTGGGCTATGAGATGGCACTCATGGTATCGCATGTAGGTCTGTGGTTGCTCCTACTTGGGTCTAGACATAGTTGAAACATTCCAGCCATGTGTGGTTGTACACACCTTCACTAACATTTGGAAGATGGAGGCAGGAGGATCAGTATTTCAAGTAAGCCTCATCTACCTCACAAGTTAAGGGACAACCTGGGCTACATGGTAACCAGTTACAGTTCTTACCCCCACTCCTCAAAAAATTAGTAGTAGGTAAATCCAGAATCCAGTTCTTGGAGTGACTTTATTTCCAGACATATGCTTCTTAGCTTAAGGAAAAGTCGGGAGGCTAAACCAAGCCCTGTTGGCTCTATGTCATTGAGATTCTATTCTGTAGGATCTGTGAGTATAAGAATCTGGAATTTCATATCACTGTTACAAGGTTTTTATCTGCAGACTTACAGAATTGTAGTCCCAATGGCCAGGATGTTTGTTCAATGCCTAATTATATACATATACTGTCTAATAGATTGTGCATGCTATAAAAGCACACATAATATCAAAAATAGTCATGCTAAAAATAAAAGTGAAAAGATTTTCTCACTTGTTTTCACCCATGACTGTTTCCAGTCATATTGGAAAGTACACATTGTACACATTAAAGTCATAGTCAGTAGCAAAGACACTGTAACACTGACGCTATGTTAATCAGCCAATGATTGTTCTCGCAGTTTAGAGGAAGGAGGATGGGAGACCGTGTTGGCAAAGGGCACATTGGGGAGTGCGCTGTGAAGGGATGCGTTGAGGAAAGGAGGGGAAATGCACATAAGGAACAGTTCTGTGATGTAGAGCAGGGGCTCCTAGGGAGAGAGGATGCTCTCCCAGTGCTGCACCAGGCATCCAGACCATGTTGCTTTTATTCAGTGGTGCTGTCCAAGGGAATCATGACCAGATCCCCATTTTCAGAGCTTTCAGGTGGACAGTCTAAAGCAAGTGTGTAGGGGTGTTGTGTCACAATTCTATTAGCACTACAGGTCTGTTATTGAAAGCTAACTATGTGACTGAGTACCTCAGGGTCTGCATATTCTTAGCAAAGGAAGATGCTGAATTTCCCCATCATATTTCTTATTCACTTTGAGGAGGCTGTAGTCTGTCTCATGTGTGTACCTGACATACATTTGTGAGCATGTCCTTAAGTCTTCTTATGATCTCATTACTATCTTTATCCCAATATCTATATATGTATGTATGTATGTATGTATGTATATATGTATGTATGTATATATGTATGTTGTATGTATGTATCTACCTATCTACATATGTATATATGTATGTATGTATGTATCTGTCTGCCTGTCTATCATCTATCTATCTATCTATCTATCTATCTATCTATCTATCTATCTATCTATCTATCTATCTTCCTTTACCTACCCTTTCAAACAGCAAAGACCTTTGATGACTTTCCTTTTTACTGCTGTATTGCACTCAGATCTATCACTGACTAAAGAATGCTTGGGAAGCTAGGAGGCATAGATCCTGGAGGGCCAATGGGTAAAACCCTTGCTGTGCAGGCATACAGACCCTAGCGCCAATCAAGCATGGCAGGGCAGTGTGCATCTGAAACCCCGGTGCTGGGGCAGGGTGTAGGGCAGGACTTGCTGACCAGCCAGTTGGGCTGAAACCTTGTCAAAAGACCCTGTCTGATGACAATCATTAAGAAATGGCTGAAGACATGTTGACATTAACTTCTGGGCATAAATATGCCCAGAATATGTGCATACAGAATACATATACACATACGCATATATATCATGCAACATGTTCACATGTATGAATATATATATACCACCTATACACGCATGCACATATACACCATGTACATATGCATGCACACATACATATATACATACACTATATACACATGTATGTACATACAAAGTGTATTCTTTATAAAACTAAATGAGGTTCTTTCTCTCCCTCCCTCTCTCTCTTACACACACACACACACACACACACACACACTTTTTTCCTGACCTTTCCCCAGGAAAGTCCATTTGGCAGCTTCTTACTTCTGAATTATGTTGTAACAAGACAGGGTTAGGCCTGGAGTCTTCACTGCCAAGTGAGACCCTGTCCCTTTTCTTGAGTGGCTCAAAGTTTAGAAAGCCAGATAGACAGGCTGTTATCATATCTTGGGTGCCGTGTGCTGTGATGGTGTAGTTAGTGCTCTGGGGAGCATGTGGTGTGCACACTTAGTTTCTATGAAGTCTTCTACAGTTGTGACAAATGGGGACAATTATAGAAGTCTACCAACCATGAATTGCATGTGTTCGGCTTTTGAATATAGTCAGCTTTCCACAAACAGACCGGATTGTTTGACCTGCATATCTTGGTACCAAGACAAACGAATTTGCCCAAGGAGATGTCTCTACCCCTTTATAGTCATGGTACATGTTTTTATATTGGATTTTCTTATTCAGGCTTCAGGCTTCTCATAGCCTTACTACCAGGCAGAAATATTTTAGGGATCACTCAGGTTTTTCTCCCCCTCTCTTGGTATTTTAGTTTTATTACTAACTATAATCAGCCAACATTCTGGTTGTAACCTATACCACATGTAAGGTTACCAGACTTAGTGAATTAAAACACTCAGTTAAAATTGAATTTCTAATAACACTTCTTTGGTATAATTTCATTGCAGATACTGTAATGCTTGCACACTCCTGGAAGTCCTTATTAGCTGTTATCATCAAAATTCAAAATCCAACTGTGGTCCTTACAAGCCCCACCACTGCCCTGCCTTGGCCTTGCTCTTCTTGTGATGTTCACAAGGAGGTGGAAAGTTTAAAATTATTGTTGTTTCTGAAGTGGTGATTCTGTTCTTCATTTTTCTCTTTCCTGGTCAAGCTTAGCAACCCCCCCCCCAACCTCACATATGACCTTACCTGTCAATTGTAGCCACTGTGCTGTGCTTATTTCTGGATGAAACAATGTTAAACACCTGGCTTTCAGTTGAACTGTCTTACCAGAGTTCTATTGTACCTACAACTTACTTTTGCCCATAAATTTTAAGGGGAAATGCTTGCTGAGGACTGATGTGTGGTAGGTTTGGGGAGCGAAGGCATTTCCGGTTGTGCTGGAATTTTGGCACTCCTAGCCACATAGTTCTTTATTATTGACTGTGATCTGGCAACTTGGTCTCTGGGAAAGTAACTTCTAGATGGAAAGGAAGTCAAATACGGGTAATAGCAGTAACAGTGATTTGGGCGAACAGGTCCCAAGGGCGAGCACTGTGGTTGATTCTTTGCTTAAATGTTCCTGATTAATCCTCACATTGATTAAATGAGGTGATTACTGTTCTCATCCTTGTTTTCCAAAAGGAGAAGCAAGCTTAAAGAGCCCAGATGCCGCACCCCTACAATGTACAGTCTACAGTGGGCAAGTTAGGATTTTATCCCATGATAGTCTGACCAAACACCCACCTACTTCCACCCTATCCTGTACTGGATGGAGTTTGGGCTTGCATTGGCCTTAGGAAAAACTCACGGGTTGAATTGTCTAGTCTGTTTCAATAATTATTTTGAACATGCAGGGGCATTTTGCAATCTCATTAATTAATAACTGCTTCTGGTGTGTGAGGCTTTATGTTCACAATGTGCTGCTTATGCATAATTGTAATATTTTCTTCTGCACCAGAAAACCACCCCTAAGCTTTATTAGAAATCACAAACTGATCAATATATTCCTTTAAGATGGTAACACCATTTTTCCCCCAGCCACTTTTCAAATTTTCCATTTGGGTTTTGAAATCAGCATCATGATCAAAGATAATTCAAGTGCCTACTTCTTACCAGTTAGAGCCCTTTGTTGCTGTCTTTTGAGTTTCTCCTCAATTAATGTAAGAAGAATCACATGCCTTTCATGTAGAGAGATCATAATAAATATGGGTTTGATTGCTTTGGCTGTTGTAGGCTTTTGTATTCTAGCAGCATAGCCTGGAAACATCTATTGACGAGCTACCCTTGTTGATTCCCTTCAATGTGTATCCTGTTCCAGTGCGTATCTCTATTTGCTGGGCTGGATGAAACCTGGTAGTTTATGATCTTATTCTACAACAGTAGAAGAATCTTGAATCTGTTATTGGATATCTGATACCCTAGATGTCACGGCTAATGTGCCTTGTAGCTCCCTAGCACCCCATGCCCAAAGTTCTTGATCGGAGCCTGATTGCAGAATGTCCATGAAGTTCTAAGGTATCAGGAGATCCCGTTGTGCTTCCTACTGAGCCCAGCCGGAGGTTCAGAACCCTGCAGCTTCCCTGGTAAGAGGGCAGGGAAGGGGTGAGATGTGTCTACCACCCATCTCAGTAGAGTGGAATGAGCTTAGGAGGTACTACAGACAACTGGGAACACTTGGAGATTTCTACATGGCAGTCGGGTTCTTGAGAGATATCTCTGCTAACTCTTTTTACCTTACTCAGGTTTGCGTGATGACCAGGTTAAGAAATGAACCAGTGTCTCCTGTCTATCCCTTAGCAACCTTGGGTTCTTTAGTTCATGGACTTAATCCTGATTTGTACCTGCGAAGGCTCTTAGGATTGAAGTAAGGGCTTGGCAAATTCCCCCCACAGCATAGACTTTACTGGCACATTACTAGTTGTGGAGACTAGATATGAATTGTGCTGGGAGAGGTCTTGAGATAGAGGGAAGGTAGCAGTAATCTGAGAGTGCTCTCCGAGGAGTGAGGTCATTGAAATCTCCTTTCCTGAGCACTCAGTTCTTCCAAAGAAAACTGTGGTCTGCGTTGCTCTGGTCAGTGTGTGGTCCTAGGTTTCTTGAGCCACTCTGCATTAGTTTATAGTAACCAAAGGATGAGTGATTCTAAACAGAATTCCAGATGCTCACCAACAGCCTTCTCTATGCTCCAGATGCCTGAGTACCATGACTTTTGAGCCTAAATCTAAATGTACCATCATTGATGTGGTTATGGTATACCCCCCACTCAGGGTGGGCTTCTAGAAAGGCTGTGACCAGAGGAGCAGTTCTCCTTGTCGAATCCAGGTCTCTTCCCTTCAGAAATGTGGCTTTGGAATGAACAGTCTTTGTTAAGTCACCAGCCTTGGCTCTGCTGCTACCAATGGTGTTAAAATCTTTGGCATCAGAGCAGAACCGGATGACTCTGGCAAAAAACGAATCTGTATATCCCCCAAGATCCGAATCAGTAGGGCTGTGCTTTGTCTGAACACAAAGAAAAGTAGGACTCCTTTGCTATTTACAGTGTTGTCTCAGCAAGGCACACACCGCAGCATCTTTATTCTCCTGGAGGGGGAACAAAGCTTCGCTGCTCTTTCATGGAGGTGCGCTTTTGAGTTCAGCATTTAAACATGTGGGGCACGGTTGGATTGATCCTTATGAAAAGAGAGTGCTTCACCTCCGAGGATCCCCCTGGCAGAGACTTTCTTTACTTTTAAAAAAATTTCCCTCTATGAGGCAATGTGGTTATATTTGCCCCAGAACATTCTCTTTCTTTTGGTGATGTCCATTCAACAGCTATTTGGCATTGGGCGTTGAATTTGTCTATGTGCTAGTTTTAAATTCCACCTCGTTCTTCCCTAATAGTGCTTAAATAAATCAATTTACCAAATTCTTTTACTCAAATACCTGCAAGGGACATCTCGACCACAACCCCTGGCTCAGTTCTGATGGCCGCCATCTGCTTGAGGGTCTCAGGAGAGAGACCTGTGCTAGTTAGTGTGTTGCACGTGTGCCTGTTGATAGAGTGTACCCCATCTTACAACCTTTACTAGAATTTACCTTTCTCCAGGTGACTGCAAGTTTTGGTGAGTTCTTCACCCAAGAGCCTTTTCTCTGTACACCTCTGACCCAGTAGGCAGAGGTCGTCAGGGAGCTTGCCTTTGAGGATGGTTTGATAACTGAGTTTCCTTCCTTCCCTCTTTCTTTCTTTCCTCCCTTCCTCCCTTCCTCCCTTCCTCCCTCCCTCCCTCCTTCCCTCCCTCCCTCCCTCCCTCCCTTCTTTTTTTCTTCCTCATACCTCCCTCCTTCTTTCTCCCTCCATATTTCTCTTCCTTCTTTCTTTTTTCATTCATTAATGTATTTATTCACTTTACATCCTGATCGCAGCCCTGCTTCCCCCAGTCAACTTTCACGAGCTCCTCTCCCACCCCCTCCCTTTCTCCTCTGAGGTGATGGTTTCGCTGTCTCCAGGGAGACCCAATAGCCATCAATCACTAGTGAGGATAGAAATCTAGGGCTGCTGTGATTACATTTTCATGAAAGCTCAGTCATTTTTTTTTTTTACAGTTAACTGACGTTCACGTGGCATGTACGTGTATGTACTGTACATGTGTCATGTGTGCCTGTGATGTGCAGAAGCCAGAGCTGAGTTAACATCAGATATTTTCCTTAATCATTTTAAGACAGCACCTCTCACTGAAACTAGAACTCAGCCGTTGGGTAGACAGGCTGGCCACAGAGTCCCAAGGGTCCACCCAACTCCACCTGGGTGGAGGTCATAGGTGTGACCTCATTTTTATTGTGTGAATTCTGGGGTATTGAACTTAGGGCTTCACACTTATGTAGCAAGTGTTTTACTGACTGAGCCTATGCTTGACTCAAATAAATGCTACCCTGCCCAGATTTCTTTGTGAGACACTGCAGAGGAGAGTACAAGGAGACTTTCAACTGAAAACTCTTGCTTCCCTATTTGGAGCAGACTGTACAGCCTAGGGTAGATTTCATGGTTAGCATTATGGAGTTGATTTGGAGAATTCTTGCTTCATTCTCTACTATACAAGGCATGGCAACAATGGTTGCCATGGTGACATGGCTGGTGTCACCAATAGGTTTAGTCTGTGAGTAGGAAATGCAGGTTGTCACACGGGTGACTATTGGACCAATAGCCACTGACTGAAAACAAAATTGAGATGAGGTCATTGATCCTTCAGGAGGGTCTGAGACTCACTATGTAGCCCAGCCTGGCCCCAGACTCACAATTCCCCTTCATCAGTCTCTTGGATTCTACCATGCTCCCTGTGTGATAACTTTTGAGCTAAAAAGAAGAGCTGAGAACTGATGATTGAAAAAGATTGGACACTGAGTGGATATAGTTCGGGAAGTGTTGAAATTAGTTTTTTAAGGCACTCCTGCACATGTAGGAAGTTTTCTGTTTGTTTGTTTGTTTTGAGATATAAGCTCTCTATGTCGCCTTGGTTGTCCTGGATCTCTTTGTAGACTAGGTTGGCCTTGAACTGAAGTTCTGCCTGCTTCTGCCCCCTGAGTGCTGGGATTAAGAGCCACCACACCTGGCCTAAAGTAACTTCCAAACCTTCTTTTCTTGATTCTTCTTTTGACTGACCAGTATTTGAACTTTGTGTCTTCATGGAGTGGTCTGTAGCATCCTCCGGAATGTCCCACAGTGCCACTGTCCTCATTCTGAAATTAGGCTTGGACATCACTTCCTTTGTACTGCTGTGTTATTACAATATGGTGTTTGGTGTCCTAGGCTGCCCTGCACTGAGACTGTACAGTCATTCCTTAGAATTAAGTGTAATAGTAGATGGTTAATACCTAAATATGATTGGATCATTCTGTGTTTCTGAAATCACCCGGTTGCTTCTGGTCCCCCATCTGTGACTTCAGTGGTAGTAACTGTGCTGTCTTTTATTGCCACCTCAGAAGTAGAAAGGATAGCTTCGATGGTTTCTGTACAACACATGTCATTGTGGGGCAGACACCCAGGTCCTGGTGTGTCTCCTGGGCTCTGTAAAGGGGCTAATTCAGGAGAGAGAAAAGCAGGCAGTATGTAGAGTGAAATCTGCTGCCTGTGTGTGCAGCGGACCTTACCTTGTTCTAGCAGATCTAATGCAGATGCTAGTGGTGGCAGGTGATGTGATGTGAGGAGCCTTGCCAAGGTCACCTGGGCAGAGCCAGGCTCCTGCAGCCACATACAGGAGCCTGCAGTGATACTGGAAACAGCCTAAGAAAGGAGTGTAGGTCAGTTAACTTACTACAACAGCTCCTAGGGATGCTTACCACCTGTCACTTCTCACTTGTCTCTCCTTGCTGTCATAGAAACGGTATACTTAATAGATGGAGCAGCTCAAACAAGAGGAGTAGCAGGTGCTTACTTATTGGTTTAAAACTTATGGGTTTATTTTGTTGTTAGACTTTTCTCTTATCCCTATATGTTTAGGACATTGGATTTCCCATCAATTACTATCACCCTATTTGACATGGAAGGACAAACTGAATAATTTTATTCTTTATCACACATGCACGTGCACACACACACACACACATCCCATACACACACAGCACACACACACACACATCCCATACACACACAGCACGCACACACACACACACATGCACACCATACACACACACACACACACACACACACACACACACACATACACACACATTAAAAAGCAAGCCAGCCATCTGATCAGTGAACTGAGCACTGACAAAGACCTTGGTGGGTTACAGGTGCCATACAAGTGAGTCTGACCAGGAGTCCAGAGGTCTAGAAAAATTAACACCAAGAGTTCTTCTTCTCATAAGACTTGTATTCTAGATCGCACAGTTAGGGTTGATTTCTTTTGTTTTTTGTTTGTTTGTTTGTTTTTGTTAACTTACCACAAGATAGAGTCATCCAGGAAGTAAAACTTAAATTGGGAAAATATTTCCATCAGATTGGCCTGTAGGCAAGTCTATAGGGCATCCTCTTGATTAATGACTGATGTAGGAGGATTCAGCCCACTGGGGGCGATACCACTCCCAGGCATGTATTTTTGGGTTGTATAAGAAAGCAAGAAGAGCAAGCCAGGGGAGCAAACCAGTATGCTGCTCTCCTCCATGAGTACTGCTTCCCTTTCTGCCTCCAGGTTCCTGCTTTGAGTTTCTGCCCCAATTCCCTCAGCGACAGAGTGCATCCGAGAATTGTAAGATGAAATAAACTATGGTCCCCCAGCACACTCGCAGCAAGTTGCTTTGTTCATGGTATTTATCACAGCAAGAGAAACAAAACTACAATACATGCCATGTTCTTAGGCTAATGCTTAGTTCATGGGGAAAAAAACAAAAAATAAAAAACAAAAAACCAAGCAAACCCAATTTGATTAGAAGAAAGACTTGACATTTATCTAAGACTATAAGAAATATTTCTTCTTTGGATTCAAGTTAGATGTGATTTTACTTCTCTGCCCCGAAGGGATACACGATGGTACTTAAGTGCTACCATTTGTAGAGGGAGGGGTATCAAAGCCACTCTGCACAGTTGGGAGGACTAAGGGAGACAGGTGTGTAACAGACAGAGCTCAGGACTGGTGCTGCTGTTGCCCTCTCTCTTAAGGAAATATTAGTGTCTCCCTATGACAGAGCCATGCTGGAATCCAGCTATGAAAATTAGGGGGAAAATATGTCTTCTAGGAGAAGTCTTTACCTCTGACTTGGGGCGGGGTGAGAATGCCGTCTGCAACAATTCAATGCTGCTCATTTAATCCAGTGATGGTGGTTTCTGTGACTAAGCGTGGCCTTGAGGGAACCACCTCCCCTCAGCAGTCTGACCTGGGGGATCACAGAAGGCGCTTATAGCTACGTGTGAGTTTGGAGCAGAGAGTTCACATTTTGGAGAACAACAGAAGACATAGGTGTCTGGGAAGACATCAAACAAGATGGCCAAGGAGTAGGCTCATTTGCACACACATCTAAGGTTTTCCTTCATAGATTCGTTTTGCAGATGAAAGTTATAGGAAAGTGGGCAGTGTGGATACTTCCTCCATTCATTCACAATTCAGCAGATATTTATTGTGGTCTATGATGAGTGTCAGCTGCTGTGGTACCAGCAGTGAGTCGATGGGCTAAGGTCCTGGCCATTCTGTAGCTTTCCATTGATCAGAGGGGCACCGTGATGTGAGGAGGAGCTTCATGTTGACAGTGGGCATGAGTGCTCAAGCAGAGGAATCAACCCGGGCAAAGATTCCTAGGCAAGAAGGGAGCTTGTGTGGAGGGGTGCTGATGGAACCAGGAGTAGGGCGTAGGAGGAGGTCGCACTAGCACATGGAGGCCTTTGTGGCCATGACAAGAACTTGGGATTTTGAGTAGGGGCATAGCGCAGTCTGACTTGGTGACCCTTTATGCAATCAATTTCCCCCTGAAGGGCATTCATTTTCATTTCCAGATGATTTGCATGGCAAGCTTCATTGGTTGATTCTAATTTAAAGAATAACCAGAGGAGGGAGGCTCAGCAGATGACAGCCTGGCCTTAAAGCTCACATTGACTGGCATTGGAATCCTATCTCACACCTCTGATTTCACAACTTTGGGTTGAGCGCTTCTCTTTCCCCATATTTCAAAGAGTGGAGTAATAAGATGTACCTAAATTGGGCATGGGATTGCCTAATTATATAACTTTAGGATTTACAAGGCGGAGGCCTGGTAACCAGGAGCTACATAGTGAACTGAAAGTCACAGTAGCTAATAAGACCCATTCTCAAAAATAAAGAGACCCCAGATAATAAATAGCTAGATACACATAAGTAAAAATAAAATATTGTATTGGCTTGTTTTATGTCAACTTGACACAAGCAAGAGTTATCTGAACAGAGGGAGCCTCAGTTGAGAAAATTCCTCTGTGAGATCCAACTGGAAGGCTTAATTACTGATTGATGCGGGAGGTCCAAGCCCTTGATGGGTGATGCCAACCCTGGATTGGTGGTCCTGAGATGTATAAGAAAACAGGCTGAGCAAGCCAAGAGGAGCAAACTAGTGAGCAGTCCTCCCCCTTGGCCTCTGCATCAGCCTCTGCCTCCAGGTTCCTGCCCTGTATGAGTTCCTATTCTGACTCCTTTCAGTGATGGGTTATGATGCGGAGGTATAAGCCAAACAACCCCTTTCCTCTCCAACTTGCTTTCGGTCATGGTGTTTCATAGCAATAGTACCCTTACTTAGGACAAGTATCGAGTAAAACCTTGCCCTGTGAGCTCTAATCAGGTGGAAATGAATAGTCCTGACATTCTGGTAGCCACTGTCAGAGTGAGAGGAGAGTGATGGGAAATCAGGTGCCTCCCCACAGCATCCCTTGATCTGCATAATATCACGCTACCTGCTACTAAGGGGGACTCTTTTCTATGACACGTGATGGGAGGATCTCTGTAATGATCAAAGCAGTCAGGAGTGTGATGCTAATAGCGTGGTTCAAGCGAGGTTATCTGACGTCAGCTCCCAGGATGCTTTGTGATTTAGCTTTATAGGGAGACATATAATAGAACTGCATTCGGTTGCCAGGATTAGTGCCCTGTGCTCCACGGGCACTGGATAAATATTTGCTGAGGATGGACATCCTTTCAAGTGCTTATTGTTTCTATGAATGTCACCATGTTAGAAAACTCCCACCAATTTCCTGTAATCTATATAAAAATTGTACCTGATCTTTATACCTTAAATGAAATGAAGAATGGGAACTAACTAACTTAGGCATATCAGGGCACTATTAATTAATTTGTTCCATTTTTTCTTTGCTTAATATTCTCATGTGCCCCTGTGTAAAGTGCTATTGGTATAGCCATTAAAAATGATAAGATAATTACTTCCTATCAAATTGAGTTCGGACCGATTTTGACAGGGTGGTCTAGCTCTTAAATAAAAGAACAATCAACAAACCAAAAGACTTGGCCAGCTACGTACAATTAGTTGTAAAAGTCGAGTTTTTAAGCATCAAGTCAATAAATGGGTCCTATGGCTCCAAGCTCCGTTTTATAGGGTAGATGCTGATTGGGATTTTTGTTTGTTTGTTTTTTGGAGACACAGATGAGCTGTCATAGGCTGAGAAACAGTGAAAGGTGATTCTGTGGGATGCTTTGATGTTTGGGACCATAGTTCTGACCTCCATCCTGTTAGTTTTCCTAGTAGGAAGCTGCAGGTTCTTTCCTTGTCTGTTTATGTCCGTCAGGGAAGACTGAAGGCAGAAGCCAGTGCGGGAGCTAAAATAGGGGTAGGCAGGGAGGAGCCTTGCAAGGAGAAGATGGGGGAGGCTGCTTCCCCCCCCCCCAACAGTTTGTAGAAGATTGGATTAAAGACTGGCCACCTTGGGGCTCACGAACTTGATTCAGTTATGACTCACATGTCTGAATGGATTTGACCTCTCGCCCAGGAGAGGGCAGCAACATGCCAGTGTCTAAGCTCTGCGACTTGCCCTTACCAGAGGCTGTACTGCGTGAGCTGGCAGCGAATTAGTCACAGCCGGCCCCATATTCTCACCTGGTCAGCATTCCACGGTGGGTTTAGTGCACTCTTCAGCTCTTGCAGTCTGCACACAAGACTTAGAAGAGATGCCTTTCCTTGACTCACACACAGCATCTTACAGGCTGGAAAACTGCAGCAACCTCTCTCTCCCCCATTTGTATTGCTCCGAATACTGTATGCAGTGCTGTGATGATTATCTCCTGGTGGGCCACCTGTAACTACGGTTACACGTCTTCATCTCAGCAACCATCCTACCTCTAACATTGGTGCCAATATAAAAGTGTCCCCAAGGCTTAGTATTCTTCAGCCTACTGTAGGGAGTTATACCTTAGACTTAGAAACAGAAATGCACACCTGGGCTGGAGAGATGGTTCAGTGGCTAAGAGCATGGGCTGTTCTTCCCGAGGTCAGGGGTTTGATTCCCAGTACTCATTTCAGGTGGCTCCCAGACGCCTGTAATTCTAGGTGTGATCAAACACCGAAAGCCTCCATATGCGCCTGTGTGCACACACGGGTAATTAAAAGTTTTAAAAGATCAAGCTGGCCATGGTGGTACACACTTTTAAGCTAACACTCAGGTAGCAGAGACATGGGGATCTTTGTGATTTCGAGGTCAGTCTGGGCCTCATACGGTGTTCCATGTCAGCTTAGGACTACATAGAGAGACCATGTCTTAAGGGAAATGAGGTTCACACCTAGATTCTTCACGGCAGCAGATTTAGCAGCCTGCCCTAACCTAGAGCTCACCTGATCGAGGCTTCCTACTGAAACAATAGTTTCTCAGTTCCCAGACTGAGGTTGCGGCCGCATACCAATTGCAAAGATCCCATACCAATTGCAGGCAGTTTTTAGCTTTTGACCAAATGTAGGAAGGTGATGTGCCAAAAGCCACTAAAATGAGGGGAGGCATTGACATAAGATAACCCCCACCATCTAGAAACACTGTTTGGATCATTCTTGTTAGCTGCCCATCTTAATCTAAGAATCACAGAGGGCGCCAATTCCGTTTGCCTTCCTTGCTTCTGCGTGCCCACTTTGATGTGTGTGTCTGCTCTCCCTGGGGACAGTCCCACCCACAGTGGGGCATCTTTAAGAACTGAATGGTTAGTGGAAGAAAACATGGGAAGTAGGGGGAAGTGAGCGAGACGGTGGGCAGGGTAGGACCAGTGGAAGGTGAGGGGTTAGTGATGCAGTGGGCGGGTAGGAGCAAGAGAACGAATGTGATGTGGTCTGGAAGCTCTGCAAGGTATGGAGATAGCCACTCACTCGAGTCAGGGGCATAGAGGCTGCATGAGATTATGAATGGCTGTGCTGTGTGTGTGTGTGTGTGTGTGTGTGTGTGTGTGTAAGGGATGGGCTAGAGAGTAAAAGGGAAGGCTAGGAGAAATCCTATTCACACATCTATCTGTGCCAAGAGAGCTGTTTAAAGGGGAGGAAGTTCCCCCATTGGTTTCTATATATCATAGTGACCCCTTGACATCCCATTGCATGGCTCTACCACTGTCCCTGAGGATTCGGTTGGTAAGGTGCCATCCATCTGTGAAGAGGTGAACCACTCTGAAGGGCTAACTCGTAATGACTGGGGTTCATTGTAATGAGGAGACTGTAAGTATGTTGAGAACTGAGGACATTTACTGCTAGACCGTGTGTGGACTTCTTCACCAAAGCCTGAGCCTGACGTGAAGGCTGCGGTGGATGCTGAGCCCCAGCGTGAAGGCTTCCTACCCAAACGGTAGCTTCTCAGTTCCTTCCGAGGCTGCGGCCCGCATGGAGGTCACTAGACCCTGCCCATGGTGCTATTTTGTGTACCTGTGTGTGGAGACTTAAGAACGCGCCATGAGCTCTTGAGCTTCTCGGGGCCTACAAGAGAATTCTAGAAACGAGACGGTTAGGTAATTAAACTCCATTGATGATCAATAAAGTAGAAAAGTAACAAGGATGGAGTTGGCTGGTAGTTAACGAATGTCTTCAGAGTGGATGGGGATTGGGAAGTTATAACCTACTGAAGTGGTTCTGTCATTTTAATGCTCTACTGTGGCAGGTAATTCAATTCCTTCTTTCCCCAGTGGCCATGAGGTGAATCTGCTTGATATGGGGCCAAAAAGTTTAATTGCTTTTATATTTAAGAAAAATTAAATAATCTTTGTTGAAGTAAAATTCACATAGAAGGAAAGTCACATGTGTTTAGTGTACTGGTCAGTGGCTTTTGACAGTAACCACTGTGGCCAGCATTCTAATCAGAGCCTCTGTATCTCCTCAGACAGTCCTCTCACTCAGGGCATACCCTTAGAGTAGCCCCACCCTCTGCATCCCTTCAGAGTGGTTCCCTGTATCCTGGTTCACTCTTGAACTCCCAGCCTAATGCGACTATCAGTCAGTTCTGTATCTTCACAGTCAAGATAATTCTAGAATTTCATATAACCCAAATGACAGTACATAACGTTTAAGTCTAGTTTTATCTTTCCCTTGGGAAAATGTTTATTAGGCTTGTCCATTTTGCTGCATGCATCATAGTGTGATCCTTTGTTATTGAATATTGACTTTATGAATATACCACAATGCCTATATCCATTGACCTGCTTATGACAGATGAAGTGTTTCTAGTTTTATGTGCTACAAGTAATTCATTTTCAGATATTTTTCTGGAAATGTCTGGGAGTAGAATTTCTGGTTTATACAGCTGTCTGATAGAGCATCTTCTGGTTTTTAAAACTTTAGCCATTCATTCCTTGGTATTTTAAATGTTTTCCTGGTAAATAGAGTATAATTGCTTTTTATCTACGGGACATCTGTCCTATAATTGGAAGATTGGTATACTATAATTTAACTTCTGACATAATTGGTCTGATGTCTATTGTCTTATTATATGGATTTTATTTGTCTCATGTTTTTAAGCATAAATTTATTTACTATTTGAGAACTTTATATATGGTACTATATTACTTCATTTCCCATCTTCCTCTTTTCCTTCCAGTGTCTTTTATGTCTCACCCTCCCAGATCCCTCTCAAATGCTTGAGCCTTTAAACTATTATTGATAATATTGATTGTACTTATAAATATATAAATCCAACATGCTGAGTTCATTTAGGTGCTCCTATGTGTTTAGGGCTGACCACTTGATATGGGATAACCACTAGGGTACTCATCGCTGGGGAAGACAGACTCTGTCTCTTAGTAGTTATTAATTGACTGTAGCTCTTCACTAGTGTGGGAACCTTGTGAGATGTCTCAAGATGACCTTCTCTCTGTTGCTTCTTTTGTTTTGATCTTTTAAGTTAACAAAATATAATTTTCTATTGAAAGTATTATTTATACTACTTCTATTTCATTTCCTTGTGTAATATATATATATATATATATATATATATATATATTGGCTAAAGGTATGCGTTCATAATTAGACTTAACATTTTATCTGTTTACTCTTTATTTATTACACTTACTGTTTCTGGTGTCTTCGTCACAAATGTAGTAAATGCGCCTACCATTGCAACTGCACTGAGGTGAGCGATTAGTTCTTCGTGTGACTGTTTGCCAGCTTGCAGTGATGTATACTGTAAACTTCTCCCTCTACTTTGTTGTACGAAATATGAAGAGGATGATGGCAAGAGCCTTGCTACTTACGCCTTCATTTTACATTTCTGTGCTCTTTGTTTCTTCTGGTAGAGCTGGGTTTATACATCATGTGGCATTGCTCACGTCTTCCTGAAAGCCATTCTTTCATTAAACTTTTATTTATCTTAGGTTTTTTGTTTTTTATCACTTTACAGGTGTGACTCCACTGTCTTTGGTCAGCATTCATTTTCATCTTATCTTTGTGTTATGTGCATGCATATATCTGTGTTTGTCTATCTCTGTGAAGGCAACTACACATGGACACTCACCAGAGCACAGCTTCATTGGATGGTCCTCACCTTGCATCTCAGTTGAGACATGGTGTCTTGTCGGTCCAGTGAGCAGCAGGTAGCTGGCCTGTGAGTGCCTGGGAATTCTCCTGTTTCTACCTCCCGACTCCCTGTAGAAGTGTTGGGATTCCAGATGGGCACCACCACACCCAGCCTATATGTAGGTTGTGGGTTGTTCTTGGACTCAGGTCTTTATGCTTGTGACAAATGCTTTCCCTACTGAGCTATCCCCCTATCCCATGTCCGTATTGAGTCTTATCTTTGGTTCCTTGTATTTGATTTTCCTTTTCTTGTTCTATTTTAGTTTTTCCTTGTTATGCCTGGGCAAATATTATGCAAGTGCTTTTCCCTGAGCTAGACCCTTAGTCACATCCTCAGGTCTATGCTGGATGCCTCTCTGAGCCTTGGGCTGATCAGGCCTTCAAGATTTCATGATGGCTTCTTGGACCTTGAAGTATGTGTTTTCCAACTGCATTTGAGACGTTCTGGATTGTAATCTCTTCATGTGCCTCTTTTTGCTTTAATTACCCTCCATTTTTGGAACGTCTGTTATAAGAGCGTGGCAGTCCCATACTTCTTCACCCCATCTGATTTCTGTGCTGTGCTTGAGCACCAGGTCTTTTTACTGCAGTCAAGAAATTCTCCTGGCAGAGCACCAAGGCAAACAACACGAGAGAATAGATCAATGATATTATTAATCTGTCTGTGAGTTCACTAACTCTGTCATCTCCAATTTGCTATGAAGCATACAGAGTGTTTTTTAAAATTTGCATTTCTTGTGCCTTTTATGAACGTCTGAAACTGTATTTTCATCTTCTCTTGTGAAATTTCTGTTTTGTTTTTTTTATTGAGACTTCTCTTTTGCTCACTCATTAAGGTCACATTTTCTCCTACTTCCAAACACTTGCCGGTGACAGCTTCTCATAGTTTCTTAGTCTTCACAGATGAAGTGCAAACCTGGATTTTATTTTCTTTGTAAGTTACTTTTCAATTGAATACTTGGATGAAATGTGGACACTCTTGTCTCTCCTGCTTTCCATGGGAAATATTTATTTATAATTTATCTTACAGTTTAAATGTTTTATAATCACCTTGAACTTCCTTGGGCATAGTTTTATTCTTCATTATTGCTTGTTTATAGAAAATACAAACCATGATTCTCTCTAATTTTGTGGACTCAAATCTCTAATCTCTGACTCCCATGGCTGAGACAGAGTCTTGTGTAACCCTGGCTGACCTCTAACTCACCATGTAGCTGAGGAAGACCTTGAACTTCTGATCCTCCTGCCTCTTCCTCTCATAGCAAGGATTACAGATATATCCCACCTGCCTTATGTGATGCTGTGGTGAGGCCCAGAGTTTCATACATCCTGGACAAACACAGCTTCTATTGGACTTTGGATTTTGTGTTTCTTGAGGTTAAACTGGAGTAGATCTTTCTTTGGGTGTAATTCTTAGTCCCAAAGCTTAGCCTTTCTGGAAACTCAGACTGGTGCTAAACATATCAGCACGATGTGAAAGAAGATCAATCAGCTCTTGGTGGACTGGAAATCCAACAAGAGAGAGAGCTGTGCTTTACCTTCCAGGATAGACTGGCCATTGCCAGGAAAACCTTAGGCGTCTCGCCTTGATCACATCTAAACAGAGCTTGTCTCCAATTTAAGCCCCTCCTCTTCATGCACACCCCTCAGGCACTCCAGCAGCAGGTTTTATCATTTTTTACATTTTCCTTTCAGTTTTTCAAATGCCAATTTACAATTCAGTATACAAAGTGATGGGCTCTCCCATGACATTTTCATATGCATATGTCATTATACTTTGTCTTTACCCCGCCCCATTTCCCTTCATTATCTACCATTTCCTTGCCTCTTTCTCGCTGGTCCCCTTTCTCTATGGAAACAGTTCTGGCTTTGGCTTCCGTGTGTCCTGTATTCCATTCCCTCTCATTTTCCTCTTCCACTTTAAATGCTTTCTTTCTTATGTTTCCTTTCGCCTTTCTTCTCCCCTCCATCACATGTAAATGTAGATTCCTCATCTAAAAGCAAACAGGCGTTGGCGTTGGCTTTTCTGCATTGGAGTTATCTCACTTAACACATTGACTCCCAACTCTCACAGATGTCATGGTTTGGTTTTTCTTTGTGGCTGAAATGCTCTTTAATATGTGTATTGCTGTGTTTTGTTTGTTCATCTGCTGATGGACACCTAGTCTTGGCTTAGCTATTGCAAACGGTGTGGCAGTAGACATGGCAGAATAAGTTTCTCTGTGGTGAGCTGAC